>NC_051237.1:75000-317500 GCF_015220715.1 Pygocentrus nattereri
CAAAGTGACTTAGAACTGTTCACAGTGGAGGAACCAGGTTCCTGACGTATTTAATGCCTCTAAAAGCTGCGTCACATAAAATCGTTGCACAAAATGGGACCTGATTTTCTGATACCTCTATCTAACTCCCATGTAATAACTTACTGGTAGCAGAGTTACTGGGTAGCTACTTAATATTTACAACACTTACAATGTAATGTTTGTTTGTTGTTGTAACGGCATACTGTACTGTATTTTTGAATGCAGTACAGCTCTTCATTTATAATCATCAACGGTATCCTCTTTCCTGAATACCATAGATATGCACACATATTAGGAATGAATATCAGTTAAAAGAATTATATTCATTCTTAAACACTTTTATAAAAAGGCAGACACTCAGAAAAAAGCAATTGTTTCATTTCAGTGTTTAAACTAAAATCAGATACTCACAAAAAGGACACATGCAAAATGAGAGATTCTACATTAAATTGTGTTACATAATGACATATTAGACCAAAAAGTAAATAATCACACTTAAATATGTCATGCTATAGATTAGTGGGTAAAGGTTGTACTAGATAAGTCAGCCGCTATTATCCAGCAAGGCTAATGTTAAATAACTTTATAACTAGTTAAGTGTTATCCTGTAACATTTAGTCGGGTTCACAGATATTAATGCAGCTCAGCTCTTTAACATTTAATGAAAAACTGAAAAAAAAAAGACCTACAGTAAAGTTGATGGTCCTTTGCTGCTACTTCTGGTGCCTAGTGACGCAGTAAAAGTAAATGTTTTGCTGTGTTATGACAGTGTTATTACAATAATATTACAACAGTCATACAATGCATTTGATATATTTAACTGTAAAACACTTGTAAAGTATGGCATTGAGTTGAAGACAGAACGTAATTGTAGAAATGACAGAAATTCTTAAATGTTGAACAGCAGGAATGTTGACGCACTTTACACTTGAAGTTGATTAAACACTGTTTCCTTTGATCCTATGACAACACTCACACAACTTTTTGACTTTGCAGAACTTTTTAGTAGTTGGTATTTTGTAGCTATTTTTCTGCAACCTAATATTTGAACCCACTTCACGTCAACGTGCGCGGATAAGTTACTATTTTTACAGCCGTTCAATTACGTTTGGCTAAAAATGAGGAAAAACAGCTCATTAAGAAGATGATTTCCTTTGAGAATCAATTATGAAATCTGAATTCAATTTAAAATGCAGAAAAACGCTATAAATGAAGCTGAAAGCAGTGTTTCAAGTGTTTCAAAAGTTGGCGAACCCTGTAACTTTGCGAAAGTGTTGCAGTTTAATGAGCGCAGACAGTGTGTGTTTACTTTATGTGGAAGGATGATTAAATTGATCATTTGCTAAACTTTGTTTTGTAGGGCAGAGTGCAGAAGGTGGTGAGCCAGTGTTACTTTACCACTCCACGTTCATTGCCTGATGACAGGGTGGGGTGTGTGTGTGTGTGTATGTGCTTGGAGTGTCTCCACATTCTCCTCTCGACTCCCTAAACACACTAAACACACCGCCGCCTTGGTGTGGGTGCCTGCCAGTCTGCCAACCACTGCCCAACACACGGCTTTAGACTCCTTTAGATCCCTGCTATTAGGCCCGAGAAAGACACAAGCTGAGCCTTTAATGCGGTTCAATAGCACGTCTCGCCCCAGCGGTCCTTTTTTGTTTGCGGTTAACACTAAAATGATCACCTGTTCAGGTATTTCCTCAAGTCTGAGCAGTCTGAGCACAGCCTCTCCAAAATTACTGTTTGATGTTCTTTACAATATTTTGACTGTTTCACAGCATGGCGATCATTATTTCCACTCGGGTATGCGACTGCGCTTGATAACTATTTCTTTCCCTTCCTCAAACCTGTCATTAAAATGTTTCAGTTAATTACGTGTTCTGCAGAGATTAGAAAGAAAGAATTTCTGCCTTTCATTTTTGAGAGTCCTAAGCACCGGCTCTTGAGTCTGCCCATATAATAATGTATTGAATGTGGAATCCCAAAGTAATGATTGTACCGGAGTGTCCAGAACTCAAGAATGCCACTTACTGCTTAGTGCTTTCAGGATCAGCACGTTAATCATGCTTGAAGACACTGATGGTGATGTTTGATACTAAGCACTGTATCATATGTGTGTTAGGTTACATGCAACAGGGATACTGATACAGAAATGATAACATTTGCAACCCATATTTGAGACAGTGCTGACGCTGGTAATGTGGTGGTTTGCGTACATGTGTATGTGTGTGTTTGTGTGGCTTGTTTTCATACATTTTTGGGATATAAATGGCCTGTTTTTACAGGAAAACCAAAAAAATGGTCCTGACTTTATAAAATGTTTTTTTACAGAAGTTCCAGTTTTCACTTGTTTAAAACTTGAAGGGCAAAACTACATATTTTAGATCACTGTGGTATTATTTTGTATAGTTGCTTACATATATAACATTTATGGGACATGTTAATATTATATTTAGTTTGATTAAATTACATACATATGCTTACATATAATACTCATTTATGACACCACAACCAGTTAAAAACAGGCCTGCATTATTAGTTATTTACATATATAATACATAACACATATAATAGGACATGTTATTATTACATATTATTATATCATTACTATATTATTATGTTACATATATGCTAACATATTGTTCACTTATACTACACATATAAAAATACATAGTAACTATTTAAGACCCCACACCCTGTTAAAAAGTGATATGTGTGAGTATGTTTGTGTGTGTGTGTGTGTGTGTGTGTGTGTGTGTGTGTGTGTGTGTGTGTGTGTGTGTGCATGTGTGTGTGTATATGTGTGTTTAATGGTAGATGATGTTGTGATTGCCGAAAGTAATGACCTGTCACTTTGCTATCTCTGGATGCAAAAACATTATGACTTCCAGAGTCTCCTAAGCATATTACTGCTGATTAATTGCCGAATGTGCCAGGTTCACTCCAGTTCGTGTGTCAGGCTGAACTGTGTCCCATCATGTGCATAACAATTAATGTCACTGTCAGGCAGCCCAAATCAGTTCACATGAAACACTATGAAAATATGCATGAAAACGTGGGGAATTTTATTTAAATGTGAATATTTAACCCCTCCCCCCACACACACCCCACCCCACCCCCGGTTCTGCCAGCATTATAAATACAACAAAAAGAGGATGAATGGCTAATGTTGGGGTGAAGGGCAGGGGCAATTCTCATGTTCTCATTTCTTCTTTCTTTAATATTTGTGTTAATTCACAAATTTCCCAATGACGTATGATATTTTACAAATACATCTCACAATTTCACACATTTTATGCCCTTCCTCTCTGATCCGTCTGTCACTGCTTTCACTAACTTTATGTACTCACTGTGAATTGTGAGCTTCTCCTAACCTGTTTTAACCTGGACTCTCCTCAGTGATATCTCCTAGTCTGTGATGGACAGCAGAAAGTGAAGGATGACCACGCGGCCACACGTTTCAGACATACCTCAGCATGGTCAGGGACTGTGAGCCTCATTTACAATGGAAGGCCTAGACTGAAATGTAAAGGTTGTCCTCAGAGGACAAATGCTGCAGGAAAGCAAACAGGTGCTTCTGGCTGCCCTGAGAGCAGCACTTCCTCATGTGTGCTCTGTGTGTGTGTGTGTGTGTGTGTGTGTGTGTGTTTGTGTGTGTGTGTGTGTGTGTGTGTGTGTGTGTGTGTTTGTGTGTGTGTGTGTGTGTGTGTGTGTGTGTGTGTGTGTGTGAGTGCGTCCTGTGGGGCCACTCCTCTCAGGCTGCCGCTAATGATCTGGAAACATCTCCATCTCTGCCAGGGCTAAAAGCCTCTGAGAGATTTCAGTGAACACCAGGCTGAGCTCAGTGCAGACTGCTGGATTATTCAGCGCTTATTTCTTTCTCTGATGCTGCAACTGTAGGCTTATCCACGCTAACTCTGGAAAAAAAAAAACAAAGTTTTCCCCTTTTGACATTGCACATCTTTTTAAAAACCTTCGGTAGAAGTGGATTGATTTGAAAGCAGTGTTTCCACACTGTAATGTGGAAAGGTGGAGCCAGATTGTTTTGCGAGGAAATTGGAGAAGACACTGGCATTATTTGTAATGAATTGAATCGGCTTGATTCAAATGAATAAATATACTATATAAAAGCAACTTAATTGAAAGACAAAATCAAGCAAATGCATTAATTATAGTTCAGTAAAGGCCCCCGATTATCAACTGACCCCATTTCTTTTCTTGTCGTATAGACTTTTCTTGTCATATAGTCCTTCTAAACTAATGACTATATGGTAGGCAAACTAAACTAAAAGAAACCCCTTGGTGGAAAGGGTGTGAAAGGTCCTCAGGTGGTCAGATGATGCTTCTATGCTCAATATAAGCTGTGAGGAATGAGCAATGAGGACATAAAATGCATTAGGAGAAAATTAAGAAAAATACTAAAGTGTACACAAAAATTCACCCATCTGAGTTCAAAAGTTAATTCACGTACAGTCTCGATTCTTTAGTAGAGAGTTTTAGGCTTGTCATTAGCAGCAGGTAATTCATTGTACAAAACTAAACCCTCTGTAAACCTAGTAGGTTCAACATGGCTTCAGATAGTGAGTTTTTCATCGCAGACAAACTGTCAGCCTGAAGGACAGAACTGAAGTGGTACACCCAAATGGACAGAGGTGTCAAACTCATGTCCAGAAAGTAAAAGTCCTTCCCAGGATTTTGTTCCAACAGGCTGGCTTCTCTAGTTAGATCACACCACCAGCAGAGCTGTCCAGCCTGTTGGAACAAAATCCTGGGAAGGATTTTTACTTTCTGAACCTGGATTTGACACCTCTGCAAATGGACCGATTAAAAGTAAGTGGCTAAACAACTTGAAACAGTTGGTAAGTCAGAAGTATGTATGCTAGCTAGTACAACAGCTATTCCAGTTAGAGCTTTAGTAAATTTGAAAGGAATTTGATCTGTAAGTTCAGCTAGAATAGCTGACGACGCCAGCTAAATGAACTAGCTAGCATACCTGCTATCCAAACTACATGCTAGCCAACAAATATAAACTGTTTCATGTTGTTTTGTCTCTTCCCTTAAAACACTGCATTTACTGCATTCACTCCATTCTGTCCTTCAGACTGGAAGTTTTCTATATTGAAATTCTTGTTATTTGACACCGTATTGAACCTGACTGCACTGTGAGCTGCAGGAGAGCAGTACTGCAGTAATGACTGAGAACCATTGTTACAAAACTGACTCACCAGGCTGGTCTGAAGCTAAAGGTTTTATTTTTTAAGGCTGGTGGTCTTAATTTAATCAGTATTGCTTCAGGTTTTTTCTTTTTCAGGCAGAAATTTCATGGCCCTTAAGTTTGGAGTTGAGTTGTGAGCCAGTCAGCATGCAACCCAAGTGCATTTGGATCTAAACTGCTAACTCGAGTTCCTGTCTCTTGGTAGGGGTGCGCTGATATTGGCCAAAGCTGATATCTGGCATTTTTCATGTCCGTGCATGTCATATCCAAATGTGTGGGCACTCCCAGTCAAATTACATGTTTTGTCACACAACTTCTACTTCTGCATATTTTAATGCATTATTGCTGAATTTAACATATTAAAACAAATAAAGTGTGCAACGTTATGGTTTTTGTATTGTATTTTTATTTTCCAATGTGTTAAATTCTGCAAATAAATAGAAATTATGCACTAAAATGTGCTGATGCAACATGTTCCCTGCACAAGGAACATCATTTTTACTTAGAATATCAAGAAATGTAATTTCAACTACGTCCAGTGCCAGTGCTGAAACATTAACATTTATGAAACTTGGAAATTGGGGCCTGAATTAGCAATAGACAGCTATAATTTATTTCTGTAGGCCATTAAATGAATAAAATGGGGATATTTCGGTGCAGCGGCCCGGGGTCACCTAAACATTCTGTGTGTACAATAATCACCAAAAATCATCAAATATCAATTTGAAATAGTGGCCCAAACTTAACGTCTGATAAGATACTGATAAGGTTCTGACGTCACTATGTAACACTAATCTGTATTAGGCTCATGACTTGCGTGATGGAGCTCCACATAACAGGCTGATTTCAGATAGTTGTAAAGACTTGAGTGGTGTTTAATATATGATCTTTTATATGATGGGGCAGATGCTGTAGCACACACAACAAATGAATTAGCTTCCAAAGTCAAACAGAGAATCTTTTGTTTTATGTAGCAGCAAGAAGAAAGGCCTCCACTCTGACAACAGAGATCTTCCAAAATAATCCCTTCACAGAAAGAGACATAAAAATGGGTTAAAATAGGTTTATTTCTGAAGCGATGCAGTCTAGAGAGCATTTTGCCCTGCAGTTACCGATGCACCCAGACCAGTTAAAGCTATGAATGATGGTTAAATCCATTCAATGTGTTTGTTCTTCTGAAAGGATCAGATAGGCCAGAGGACTCAATCTATTGCCTGGCCGTAAGGTGGATTGTAATGGCTGATGATTGTCTATAATGCATTATACATTATTCTGCCTCCCCAGTTCACCTCAAACCCCCTACTTCAAATACCCCACCTGACATCCCCCATCTCTGCCTGTCGCTGCCTTAAGCCAGTCCGGATGGATGAATAATGTTTTAAAAAATCAATTTAAGGGACTGGGTCTGTTTATCACCCCCGTCTTTAAAGACTCCTCATTCCTCCTGCAGTGCTGAGGGAGAGTCTAATGTGTGTGTGTGTTTGTGTGTTTGTGTGTGTGTGTGTTGTGTGAGTGAGTGAACGGGGCAGTGTGCAGGTGTGTGCGAGTGGAAGGGAAGATTTTGCGCTTGTGCGTCCGTGCTTATGCATTTTGATGCAATAAGCAGCAAGCAAGCTCATCTGCGCATCATTCCCATGCTAAAATATGAGGAAGCGTGTAAGTGAAGGGAAGATGTGTGGACTGAGGGGTTTCTTTTCCTCTGTCATGCTCCATCTGCCCCCTTTTTCTTCCCCTGAGAGGGGGTGCGAGTTTTATTTACATTTCACTGGGGCGATTAGACCCTCATTAGTGCAGCTCAAGAGGGGTCCGAATGAGCCAGGAGTCACTGAGGGGCTCAATGTGTTCACTGCCTGCGCTGGGACTAATCTGGCTTTGTGAAGCACTGTATTGAAATATGTATTCATTTGTGTTCAACTTATATTGAAATAAATAATCATAATAACATCCATGACTATCATATATGATGTTGTAGCAGTCGGAATGAAACAACTTTATATTTGTTATTTTTCATTTTTAACAGCATATGAAAAGACCTTTTATAATGTCATTTCTTGAGCCATAAGAAACTGTCCAGAATCACAATAAAAAAGCTTCTTTCATTAAACTTCCATTCAAAATATGGAAGGTATTTCCCTTCTCCTGGAAAGTTACTACTTTGGAAATATAAGGTGTTGACCTGATAGCAACTATATTTTTCTACAACTAAATAGAAAAAATGTTGAAAAAAGTTTAAAGAAGGTTTAATATTTTTATACTACATATATAATATAAACATATACAGTGTAATGGTATGTGCAATCATTAGTCAGGAGGGCAGACTCTTTCAGTGCCAGTATTCTAATAGAGCACTTTTAACAGAAATCATCATCCCATGCAGCTTTTCAGAAATGTGGGCTAATGAGCATCTCTGAGGGAGACGGGAAAAACTCCCTAAAAGCATGACGAATAACGACTGAGAGGAACCACGACGAAAAAGACTCACATAAAGCACTGTGGCGGCGTCAGAGACCACTCCTCAGCTCATTTAATTTGCAGTCAAAACGGCCATTAAGAACAATTTATTCAGAAAATTACACATTTCAGAAGCCTTGGAGACTTGATTTCAGCTTTTTTAAACAGCTCTGAATTTCAGTTGTAGAAGTTGGTTGCATTCTTTGCTTCTCATGATCCAAATAATTAATTTAACATTAAATTAAAATTTCTGAATAGTTAGTTGTTAGGAGGTAAAATGCTGCTTTTCCAGAATACAGTAATCACCAAAAAGCATTAAATAGAATTGCATTCAATTTTTCCATAGCTCCAAATTTCAGACTGGTTGGTTTCACTCTTTGCTTCTCACAATCCAAATAATCCCTTATATATAATATATATAATTTCTTATCATTTCTGCATAGTTCAGATGGTAGGAGATAAACAAATGCGTTCAGAGAGGTTCACTGAGAAATGCTTAATTCTGGAGAAACTTACTGAGTCAGATTTGGTTCACAGTGTTGGTGACAGGAACCAGACGCCTGTAACATTTAATGCCTCCTAAAGCTGCCTCTGAGTTTTTGGATTGTTATAATTAAATTCAAGGATTACAAATACATTTCCAATGATTGAAACACAGTTTTTATGATAGTTTTGGAACAAAGTTTGGCCTAAGATGTGTTTTGTAAAATTTTATTTTATTTTTTCAGATTTAACGTTATTTAAACATGATCACCACCATGTATAAAGCATGATTTGGTTCACCGGTCATTTCGGATATTAAATACAATGGCCATGCTTGTGCTGCTCGTCCTGGTTCGTATCACCGCCACTGCCAAAAAAATTAGAGTGAGTTTCTCCGCAGTGAACCACTTCACATCAAACCACTCCAAAGGACATTCAGCGATGATCTGGTCTCTGAAATGGACAGTCCATTGCTTTTTCTTCTTTGTACTTTATTTGTCTGTTTTCTGTTCTCTAACATCTTTCTGACAGCTTTCAGACCAATAGTGTTGAGTTCTCAGAGTGGAAGGATGGTCAGAAACACCTGTGCTTTTTTTTTTTCCAGATTTGATGCGAGAGTACAGCTTTATTTTCTCCTCTCTCTCAAAGATGAAAGTACTGTTTATCTGATGAGGACAGTTTTGGGGGCTTACCAGGTCTTCTGTGGTTGTTAGGAGTCCCATTTTTGAGCTCCAACTTGGAAACATCTCCCGAAATACAAAGAACTTGCACTTAATGTCCCCTTTTTGACTGAAGGGCTGTGTCTGACTTCTGCGCCGAACTGAATTTGAGATGATTCTGTAATTCCTGCATGACTCACTGCTTCCGCTTGCTTTCATTCATTTGTATTGCTATCTAATAAGCATTTACTTTGTAATTGATCCACCGTTTTGTAACAGTGGAGTGATAATGCAGAAACCGCTCAGGTAGCTTGTGGGCTCTAAATGCCTATTCTCAACATGAATGCAATTCTGTGTGCCAAAGCTAATAGAGGGTGCTACAGTAGTGTTCAAACCTCCCTCAGTACACTCCCCTGAGCAGCACACACACACACACACACACACACACACACACACACACACACACACAGGACCTGGCTACAAACGCACACATGCCTTTGTTCTTCCGTTTGAAAGAGAAAAAATGCAGGGAGAAAAAGGAGAAATATTTATAAGGGCCCCGGAACGAGTATATGTGTGTGCGGCTGGGTATGTGTGTGCGTGCGCTCCTGCTTGTCCCTGAAGATCGCCACGGAGATGGGGGTGATTAGAGGAAATAAAAACAGCGGCGGCGGCCTCATTAGCATAATGATTTCCCCCTCACGCTCCGATGAGCTGCAGAGAGAGAGAGAGAGAGAGAGAGAAAGAGAGAGAGAAAGAGAGAGAGAGAGAGAGAGAGAGAGAGAGAGAGAGAGAGAGAAGAGAGAGAGAGGCTCCCAGGGCTCCTTAAGCATTTGAAGCATGTTAATAATCATTAAGGGTCTGGAGTGGAGAGGAGGGGGAAAGGGTTGAGTGACTGGTTCACCTGGGCAGGGCCAAATTAACCTCTCATCTCCTCCTGCCTCCCCACTGCCACGCTGCCTCCATAAGGGACCTATTAGAGAAGGCTTTGAAACGGAAAAGTGCTCGCACTCCCTCCTGCTTTTGGCTCTGTCCATCAAGACCAGGCTAGAGCTTTTAATATAGAGCTCTCTCTAACTCTGACTCTCTCTCTCTCTCTCTCTCTCTCTCTCTCTCCCTCTCTCTTTGGAGATGCTAATGGCCTATCCTGGGAGATTAGATAAAACAGTGCAGAAATCAGCTCATTAGCAGACACAGATGCCGCGGTGGATGGAGTGGCATATCAACACAGTGGCTCCCTCTCTTTTCTCTCCAACCAGCCGATCTGCTTGCTGCCCGCCTCTTGCTAACCATCACTACTCGCAAGGCACCCTCACTGGGCCGTGCTGTTTGAAATGCAGGCTGCTATGTGACAGGACGTTCAACAAAATAATATGGCAAACAGAGTGGACCAACACTTAGAACCGACTATTCAAATTTTCTGCATATTTCAGTTGTTTAAAGGTAAGCAAAGTCATACAGAGTGGCTCGATGTGAAAGGTTTCAGGGTATGAAAAAAATATTGATTCAGAATTGCTCATAGTGGTGGTTATAGGAACCAGACGTCTGTAAACTAATGATTCTAAAAGGCACCTTTCAGAATTTGATAACGTGAAGAGGTTATGAATGTTCTGACACGTTGTATTACAAGGTTTTGACCTAAACAGCTTTTCTGAAAACACACAGTGGAGAGAAGTACATGAAGGACATTGGGGGGCAAAACATAAACAAAGAAATGTAGATATTGTTTTAGATTGACCACTGATTTACTAACATTAAATACACAGAAAGTATATGTTTACTAGTTGTTTTGAATAGTAAATAAAATGTTTACCTTTGTGTTGTAGACATCATGACACCTGGTTCCTATCACTACCACTGTAAAGAAATCTGAGTGGGTTTTCTTTGTAATAAGTCATTCCACATCGAGCCACTCTGAATGACTTTGTTTACATCTCAACTATTATGTTATGCACAAATTTGAAAAACTGCTGGAATTGCCCTTTACAGGGAGTGATTTAACTATATACATAAATAATAAATATGTAAAAATGGTAAGTGGTATTCAGATTTAATTCCATAACACCGAGCAATATGACTGACAGAGTAGCAAAATCAATTAGCTTTCAATCATCAAAAGACATTTCTCGTTCATATCAATTAGGCCAGGTTTCACCTTGCATTACGAGGTGGCAGCTGTTCATAATCACCATGGCGACGACCCTGCCTGTTAGCATTTGACCTTTGTGTCTGTAGGCCAGGTTTAATTGGCTGCCACATAAGCTTAAGAGGCTGTGACGAACTGTCCATGACCAGATAAATGAATACATGATATGAGATGTTTACGATAAGCTGTATGACTGTGTGTGCAGGTCACCTGGTGTTTATGTTTCTGTGTGTGTGTGTGTGTGTGTGTGTGTGTGTGTGTGTGTGTGTGTGTGTGTGTGTGTGCGTGCATGAACTGCTGTAGAAGCTCAGGGTTCAAATCTCAGAAGTGAAGTAAATAAGAAGAAAGCTCCATACCTAATGTGCTTTTATTTAGAGTGCATAACCAATCATATTCTAATGAGATCAGAAGCCCATGCCCAGGTTCACTTTAACAGCAACGTACAATCTCAGCTTCATTTCCAAGTCAAACTAGTCTTCTCTCGCTGCCTTTTCCCAGATCTCACACTATTTTTCCTCTTCATATAGTAAACAGAATCGCAGTAATATTTTTTTAGCTTTATTTCAATGTCCAGGAGAAATGGTCAGCTGTTTGCACTTTTTAGCAGACAGATGCCATTCACACACACAAATGCCATTGACATAGTATATAAGGATATAGATACATATCAAATATAAATACTCTCACAATGCAGTTAGTGAGTTTTTCTCTAAATGTAAATCAAAGTGCTTGCTATTTGACACACACACACACACACACACACACACACACACACACACACACACACACACACACACACACACACACACATTTTTCTGAATTTTTTCTTGCATCATATCATTACAGCTCCATGGGAAAATAAGGCATAAAAGAAGGTGAAGATGACTTTCACAAACAATCAGACAGCATAAACATTACAAATTTGTTGTTTTTCAGTTTTTTTATGAGTTACAAATGCCTTTTTTAATTTTATGATGAAAAGACCAGAGGAAGTGGCTAAAATTACTGGAAAAAAGTCTGGTTCCCTTGACTTACATTAAAAGTAACGTTTTTCTTTTCCTTGTCCTATATATATATATATATATATATATATCCTTTCCAGGGTGTTTCCTGACTTAAACCTAATGACCGAGACTCAGAAGGCCCAGCTCAGATAATGTGTGTTATTGAGCATTCAAATGTAGATTTGTGCTTTCTGTAGAAAATGTGTTGTTTTCAATTAGAACATTTTATTTGACCATATACAACTGTATTATATATATATATATCCTACAGAAAAAGGTTTTGCGCTTTCAGTTTAAAAAAAAAAACATGAAATTTAAAAAATACATTTTTTTACAAAGATCATTTTGTCTCCTGTTAGTCAGTTTGTAACATCTTTATTGCTGAAACCATATGGAAAAAACACATTTCCACAAACACACACACGTACATGACACACATTCAATATGTACAGTTCTGGTCCAGAAGAATGAGGCAGGCTTTGCATTCATTCTGATTCATACCTTCTTCATATTCCTCCTCCTGGGAGTGCTTAAGCATCTGTCTCTCTCTCTCTCGCTCTCTCTGTTTGTCTCTCTCTCTCTGTCTCTCTCTCTCTCTCTGTCAGTATCCCCCTCTGTTTCCCAGCCAGGCCGAGGGGGCTGAGATTAGCCTAACTAGATTAGAGGGTCCTAATGCAATAGGCTACGCCACTCCCCCCCCCCCCCCCCCCCCCCCACCCAAATTCACTCATGTGAAAGTAACACACATCGCTGCGTCACTCATTCAGACCACATTCTATTGGGACCAGCTCTGTTTCTACTGCGCCATGCTGTGAGTGTATAGAGTGACTAATAAGCCCTGTAGAACGCATTACTGTAAACAACAGCACTGTCTGATCAGATACGAGTGGATGATAAAAACTAGTGGAGGCCTATGGGACTGTATTTAGAAAACAGTGAGTGTAAAAGCTCAGTACAGGCAAATTTTTCCCATCCACGCTAGAGAGCAGCTGATACCAGAAAATGCAGGATCAAATGTCATGGGAAAAAAAAGAACGGATACTATCTGATTTTAGACCTGTAACAGATCTAGCCTGGAATATCACAGAATCACCTGACAGGGATAATTGTTATATTATACTAAAGATGCAGCTACAATGATTTTACAAGCTATGCTTTTCTTTGTTTATGATTCAAAATCTTAAAATAAGTTCTTCGGTTAACAACAATTCATTTAAAGCTTAGTAGTTTTTAATGAAAGAAAATGATTAGTATTGATATCAACCAACACTCAAGGTTTCAGTATTGGTACTGAAAAGAAAAAGTCTTAACGTGCCATCTCTAATCCATGCAACAGGGCTTAAAATCCCCGGCCATACAGCCAGGAGCTCTCCTGAATCTGCTGTTGCCATGGTAATTAAGTGATGCCATATTTTGACATGATAATGTCACGTAGCGGCCGCTGCCTGACTTTGTGGGTTTCGGAGCGGGGGATAATCTATTCCTTCCCTTTGTGGGGCAGGCCCGCGGGGTGGGGAGAGGAAAGCAACGGGAGACTCCTCTGTCTTCAATCATATCAAAGGAAAGCTTCTCCATTAGAAACACAAAGACATCTGAAGTAGGAGAAAGAGAGCTGAGGTCTATTTCCTGTCTAAATGTATTCTGGGAAATCATCTGGATTTATTCCTCTCTATAGACTGTGGATGTGGTAGTGAGTGTGTGTGTGGATGTGATAGAGAATGTGAGTGTGGATGTGATTGAGAGTGTGTGTGTGGATGTGGTAGTGAGTTTGTGTGTGGATGTAATAGTGAGTGTGTGGATGTGGTAGTGAGTTTGTGTGTGGATGTAATAGTGAGTGTGGATGTGGTAGAGAGTTTGTGTGTGGATGTAATAGTGAGTGTGTGGATGTGGTAGTGAGTTTGTGTGTGGATGTAATAGTGAGTGTGTGGATGTGTTAGTGAGTTTGTGTGTGGATGTAATAGTGAGTGTGTGGATGTGGTAGTGAGTTTGTGTGTGGATGTAATAGTGAGTGTGTGGATGTGGTAGTGAGTTTGTGTGTGGATGTAATAGTGAGTGTGTGGATGTGGTAGAGAGTTTGTGTGTGGATGTAATAGTGAGTGTGTGGATGTGGTAGAGAGTTTGTGTGTGGATGTAATAGTGAGTGTGTGGATGTGGTAGTGAGTTTGTGTGTGGATGTAATAGTGAGTGTGTGGATGTGGTAGTGAGTTTGTGTGTGGATGTAATAGTGAGTGTGGATGTGGTAGTGAGTTTGTGTGTGGATGTAATAGTGAGTGTGTGGATGTGGTAGTGAGTTTGTGTGTGGATGTGGTAGTGAGTGTGGATGTGGTAGAGAGTTTGTGTGTGGATGTAATAGTGAGTGTGTGGATGTGGTAGTGAGTTTGTGTGTGGATGTAATAGTGAGTGTGTGGATGTGTTAGTGAGTTTGTGTGTGGATGTAATAGTGAGTGTGGATGTGGTAGTGAGTTTGTGTGTGGATGTAATAGTGAGTGTGGATGTGGTAGTGAGTTTGTGTGTGGATGTAATAGTGAGTGTGTGGATGTGGTAGTGAGTTTGTGTGTGGATGTAATAGTGAGTGTGGATGTGGTAGTGAGTTTGTGTGTGGATGTAATAGTGAGTGTGTGGATGTGGTAGTGAGTTTGTGTGTGGATGTAATAGTGAGTGTGGATGTGGTAGTGAGTTTGTGTGTCAATGTAATAGTGAGTGTGTGGATGTGGTAGTGAGTTTGTGTGTGGATTTGGTCGTGAATTTGTTTGGATATGGTAGTGAGTTTATGTTTGGATGTGGTTGTGTGTGGGGATGTATTAGTGTGTGTGTATGTGTATATGAATGTAGTAGTGAGTTTGTGTGTGGATGAGGTAGGGAGTGTGTGTGTGGACATGGTAGTGAGTTTATGTATGGATGTGATAATGAGATTGTGTGTGGATACAGTAGTGAGTTTGTTTGTGGATATGGTAGTGTGTGTGTGTGTGTGTGTGTGTGTGTGTGTGTGTGTGTGTGTGTGTGTGTGTGTGTGTGTGTGTGTGTGGATATGGTATTGAGTGTGTGTGTGTGTGTGTGTGTGTGTGTGTGTGTGGATGTGATAGAGAGTGTGAGTGTGGATGTGATAGAGAGTGTGAGTGTGGATGTGATTGTGAGTGTGTGTGTGTGTGTGTGTGTGGATGTAATAGTGGATGTGGTAGTGAGTTTGTGTGTGTGTGTGTGTGTGGATGTGGTCGTGCATTTTTGTTTGGATGTTGTAGCGTTTGTGTGGATGTGGTAATGAGTTTGTGTGGATGTGGTTTTGTGGGTGTGTGTGTGTGTGTGTGTGTGTGTGGATGTAATAGTGAGTGTGTGTGTATGTGAGAGTGAATTTGTGTGGATGTAATAGTGTGTGTGTGGATGTGGTAGCGCGTTTGCGCGTGGATGTGGCAGTGTGTGGATGTGGTAATGAGTTTGTGTTTGTGTGTGTATGTGGTTGTGTGTGTATGTGTGGATGTAATAGTGAGTGTTTGGATGTGGTCGTAAGTTTGTGTGTGGGTGTGGCAGTGATTTTGTGTGGATGTGGTCATGAATTTGTTTGAATGTGGTAGTGAGTTTGTGTTTGGATGTGGTAGTGTGTGTGTGTGTGTGTGTGTGTGTGTGTGTGTGTGTGTGTGTGTGTGTGTATGTGAGAGTGTGTGCGTGTGAGGATGTGATAGTGAGTGTGTGTGTGTGTGTGTGTGGACATGGTAGTGAGTTTATGTACGGATGTGTGGATGTGGTAGTTAATTTATGTATAGAAGTGATAGTGAGACTGTGTGTGGATATAGTAGTGAGTGTGTGGATGTGGCCCTGAATGTTTGTATGGACATGGTAGTGAGTTCATATACCAATTTGATAGTGAGATTGTGTGTGGATATTTTAGTGCATGTGTGGATGTGGTAGTGAGAGTGTGAGTGGATGTGATAGTGAATGTGTGTGTGGATGTAGTAGTGACTTTATGTATGGACATGACAGTGATATTGTATGTGGATATAGTAGTAAGTAGTAAGGATGTGGTCGTGAATTTGTTTAGATGTGGAAGTGAGTTTGTGTGGCTGTGGTAGTAAGTGTGTGTGTGTGTGTGTGTGTGTGTGTGTGTGTGTGTGTGCATGTGTGTGTGGATATGGTATTAAATGTGTGTGTGGATGTGGTAGTGAGTTTAGGTACAGATGTGATAGTGATATTGTGTGTGGACATAGTAGTGAGTTTGTGGATGTGGTCATGAATTTGTTTGGATGTGGTAGTGACTGTGTGTGTGTGGTAGTGAAAGTGTGTGTGGATGTGGTAGTGAGTTTTTTTACGAATATGGTAGTGAGTGTTTGTGTGTGTGTGGATGTGGTAGTGAATGTGTGTGTGGATGTGGCAGTGAGTTTGTGGATGTGGTCATGAATTTGTTTGGATGTGGTAGTGACTGTGTGTGTGTGGTAGTGAAAGTGTGTGTGGATGTGGTAGTGAGTTTTTTTACGAATATGGTAGTGACTGTGTGTGTGTGGTAGTGAATTTGTGTGTGGATGTGATAGTGAGAGTGTGTGTGGATATAGTAGTGAGTGTGTGGATGCGGTAGTGAGTGTGTGTGTGGACATGGTAGTTAGTGCATGTATGGATGTGATAGTGAGATTGTGTGAGGATATAGTAGTGATTGTGTGGATGTGGTAGTGTGTGTGTGTGTGTGTGTGTGTGTGTGTGTGTGTGTGTGTGTCTGGATGTGGTAGTGAGTGTGTGTGTGGATGTGGTAGTGAGTTGATGTATGGATGTGATGTGGTAGTGAGTGTGTGTGTGGACATGGTAGTGAGTTGATGTATGAATGTGATGTGGTAGTGAGTGTGTGTGTGTGTGTGCGTGTGTGTGTGGATGTTTTAGTGAGTGTATGTGTGAAATTGGCCTACTGAAAAGGCACTTCTTTTCAATTTGATAGCTTAAGTTAAAATATATGGGGTATATTTCATATAGGCTCTTATATACATCACTAACAAATGGCGCAATAAGAATACTGATTAAGTGAAAGCATAAGCAAGTTTTGCTTTTTGAAGTTAAATTAATCGATATGTTTTTATTTGTAATATTATATTTATACTAATATTTCTTCATGCACAATCCTGTATTTGGAAAACAATTGCTTTATCAGTGTTTCTCAACATAGGACATATTGACAAATCAATAGTTTCTTAGAATTTAGAGAAAACACATGGGACATCCATCCATATACACACACACACACACACACACACACACACACACACACACACAAACACACACACACACACTCACAGGCCACTTTATTAGGTACCTTGCTAGTAAAAGGTTGGACCCTCTTTTGCCTTCAGAACTGTCTTAATTCTTCATGTCATACTTTCAACAAGGTGTTGGAAACGTTCCTCAGAGATTTTGGTTGGTTATTTGAGTTCCTGTTGCCTTTCTATCATCTGGAACCAGTCTGCCCGTTCTCCTCTGACCTCTCACATCAACAAGGCATTTTCGTCCACACAACTGACCGCTCACTGAATATTTCCTCTTTTTCGGACCGTTCTCTGTGAACCCTAGAGATGGTTGTGCGTGAAAATCCCAGCAGATCAGCAGTTTCTGAAATACTCAGACCAGCCCGTCTGGCACCAACAACCACGCCACGTTCAAAGCCCCTTAAATCCCCTTTCTTCCCCGTTCTGATGCTCGGCCTGCACTTCAGCAAGTCGTCTTGACCACCTCTACATGCCTGAATGCAGTGAGCTGCAGCCGTGTGATTGGCTGATCAGCTATTTGTGTTAACAAGCAACTGAACAGGTGTACCTAATAAAGTGGCTGGTGAGTGTATATATATTTATATATATATATGTATATATATATACAATAAATACATGAATACATGTTCTTACATACACATATAAATATTACATATGAACCTGGCAAAATTATGCAGTGTCTTCACCTGTCTGGACTCACAGCCTAACCACTGTGTGAATCTATTAATTATGGATAAAGAGCAGATTAAAGATTCATGCTCAGCTGATAAATGCTTTGCCGATCATGTCCGCTGTGGGGATTTATCACAAAATGGAGGCTTGACTGGCCGTCAGAACAGGGCAAAGGGGGACGTGTCCATATGTGACAAAGTCCAGCATACATGTTCTACAGCATGCTTTCTAAAGGGGGAAAAGTGATTCAGTGATTCAGAAGTTAAGGACGCTATGGGCAACTGGTGCTTTTTAAAATTGAATTGGAGTGATTTCACAACATTTCTAATATAAAGTTAACCTCTTACTCATTTCTACATTTTCAAAGTAACTTATTGCTGTTCTTAAATTAAAAACTGAAATGGAAGCTGTATTGGCAATTTACATATTTTTGCAATTGAAGTTATTTTTTGTTTTTGTCTTTGTCACAATTTCATTAATCAGTTATGATATTTGAATCATTATGATGTTCAGATTAGTAGTTAGCAGTACGATCAGAACGATAGTTTACCTCGTCCTTTTCCTAGGTGGAGTAGGAAATGATATTCTCTCTCTCTCTCTCTCTCTCTCTCTCTCTCTCTCTGTATTGTAGCTCAGAACTGAATGCCTTTCTGTTGCGGGCTTTGCTCAATAGGCTTTCACCAAGGCTGAAAACGGCTTTCACCCTCCTCCTTCACACTCAAAGGCCGTCGCTGAAGGGCTCTCTGAAGTCTTCATGCGTTAGATTATATAAAGCTCTTTATTTACCTTACCATTTGTGAAGTCAAAGACCTCTTCAGCCCTGGACTTCACTAAGTATCAAGTATTGTTTTCTGTGTCAAGAGGAATGCAGTTACCCAACAATAAGAGCTGCACTGAAACGCGTTGCTTTTTTGTTTGAAATCATAAAATTTAGGAAAAATTAAACTCCAAAGGTTCATTTGTGGGCAACACTTCAATTTCTCACTCTTATTACTAGCTACATATCAAAATGCACTGATATGGGAATTTTGGGTGATATCTGATATTTTTAACATGCATATCTGTCAATGTAGATGCAAACTCCGATATATATTTATAATTGTACACATACCTACATAAAAACACATTTATATAATGTAGAAACTGTAACTGGATTGGGATGATGATTTAATAATTTTTTTTATCTCATACACACACACACACACACACACACACACACACACACACACACACACACACACACACATACACACATATATATATTGCTGTTGTCGAAACAAAACCTTTTATCTCCAAATTGGTAAAACCTACTATACTTTTATTGTAACCAGACATGTTTCTAAGCAATTTTGGACCATTTCTTTTGGCCCATTCATCATAAAAGGATAAAAGGTATTTTCAAATTATGTAAAAAAACTGGAAATGACAAAACTGGATATATATATATATATATATATATATATATATATATATATATATATATATATATATATATATATATATATATATATAAATGCCTTGTTGGCAGCACAAGGCAGCAGTTTAAGACATTTTATTCACTTAAAATCATCCCTTAACAGTGCTTTATTAATGCTTCAAACTCTAAGAGGAACCAAGGCCTCCTTGCTCTCATTACTACAGAGCTGAATTATAAGCCATAAAATGAATAACTCTATAATAGGCTGGCAGTTTATGTGGGTTAGTCAGTTTAATCCATTTAAAAGTATCTGTATACATTAAGCTCTTAATCTCTCTGAGTTTGTATGTGGACCTACTCTTCCTCCCTCTTATAACTACTGAACTTGCATACTGTAGTTTCATAGTATTACTGCATACTTCAAACTGAGCAACTTACCTCAAGATAACTGAGCAATAAGCAGGCAATTAAAAGGGTTAATCAGCCTCATCAATTTTAAATGTTCTTCACCTATTAATTCTTTAATCTCTGTATGTGGGTCTACAGGTCTTCACTCTTATATTTACATATTAGTTACATAGTATTAATTAACATAACGGAATTATTTATGAAATATAATAAGCCATAAGATTAATATGCGAACAATGAGCCTTTGAGGAGTAAAATTGCACGTTGCACAGAAGTCATATCAATTTAGCAAGAAATAAAATCACATGGAAAAAAAAACGGTGAGGGATCTGTATCAGTGTTCATTATCTCCTGCCTGCTGTGGAGAAAATGACCTGATTAAACCGTAATCCCAGCCTAAAGGTGCCTGGGCTTAGAGGATCATTTTAAAGGAAGCTAATGTGACCAGACACAGGTTATGTTCTTTCCTGGACAAACAGCTGTACAGGGGCTCACTTTTTCCTGACGAAATCAGAACATTTAGACCATTATTGAAAAAGTGATTAAATGAAAATAGTCTCTAATCCAAGCCGCGTCTGCTGTGTCACTTCATCCTCACGCCTCTGTTAAACATCTGTAACTTAACTCTGTTTTGTTTCAGCTTCAAGCTTAGCTCCAAAGTGTCTCCGCAAGGTTAAACTAACATGACGTAGTGTTAGGTAAAGCTGCAAAAAGGCCCGTTTTCCAGACTTAATGAAGTGCCAGCAGCACCACACTGACAATTTCTCACAAGCCTTTGTTCATTCAGATGGCTTTTCTTAAAAAAACAACCTGGGATGTTGAGGATTCCTCACTGAAATTAACATTAGAGTAATGCGTACACATTTTTACATTGTTGGGTGAATTATTTAAGCAATCTTCACGTGTTTGTATATATATTGATTTGAGTATCTTGGGGAAACTTTTATAAACATTTAACCTTTGTAAATGTTAATAATACAGTGCTGTTGTCTGAACTAAGTTCAATAAATTTTTTACATATTTTATATGTAACATCAAAATGTCGACCGACGCTTACATTGAGTCAAAGGCTTATGATGAAGGGACCAAAATAATGGTTAAAATTTTTTTCCATTAACTTCCATTGAAAGTTTAACCTTTTTTTAGAGGACTGTGCAAAAGACATATTTCATACATTAGCATAAACACAAATAAACAAATAAACAATCCATTGGGATTTGACGTACGTGAGAGTGATATCTATCTCATTTCCTAAGCTCTCCTTGAGAAGGTCCAGTATTTATAGTGACCATCCAATCCCTCGTTGATCTGTTCAGTCCTTCATTAAGTTAAATCAGGTGCTGCTGATGGAACTGAACAAATCCACGTGATGAGTGCAGTGGGAAATAAACAAAGCAGTGTTCTTCTAACTGTGTACTTCTTACCCACATATTAACAACTTTATTAAAAGCAAGAAAAGTTCAATCTTGTTACGTTTTGCGTTTGTATTTATTTATTTGTATTTATTGTTATGTAATGTTTTTACTAAAAAAACACATTTGCTGCAAACCGTCACAGTTTTACAAAGTGCTGTATATTTATATGAACGATTTTACTGTAAAGCTGTTGTCAGCAGTGATGAGACGATGGAGGTGAAGTTGTCGAGCTGTATGTGCAGCAGAATCTGAGAGAAGATCTGAGAGATGTTCACAGGCTCATGTGGAGCTCTGCAGAAAATGCTATTCCTCAATTATTCACACAGTTTAAATGGCAGCTGCTGCAGGCTGTGTGTGTGTGTGTGTGTGTGAGTGTGTGTGTGTGTGTGTGTGTGTGTGTGTGTGTGTGTGTGTGTGTGTGTGTTTCTCTGTGTATTAATTGTTTGTTTGTTTCTTCATTTAATAATCACTTTGTTCATTTATTTATTACTGATTGTATGACAATTTCATATTTATTATTTCAAATAAAGACTTTCTGAAATAAAAACAATGGTAAGAGCTTTGTAATATAGATGGCATTTCTCATAATGAATGAAGGAATACAATTTTTCCACTTTGTCATTTTCCTTCATAAAGATTAAAGAGCCCACACACACACACACACACACACACACACACACACACACACACACACACACACATATATATATATATATATATATATATATAGACATTTATATATTGCTGTTATAACCCTGAATCTCCACTTTTGTTGTTTTTCAATTTTTTACATAATTTGAAAATGTCTGGTACTCTTTACATTGTGCGTACATTTCACGAAGAATGGACTGAAAACAAATGACCCAAATTACTTGGAAATGGTTGGTTCCGTTGACTTACATTGAAAGTAAAGTAGCTTTTTTTTTCATTCTGCTGTAAAATGACCATTTTGGAGATACATAAATGTTTTATTCCAACAACAGTGATATGTGTTTTTGTAGCTTATAATATATCTACCTTCAGCCTACAGCAGTTATGAGGAGTGTTTCTTTCCAAACTGCTTTTAGATACAGGACAGACAATTAGATCCGAGCTCATTTACATCCTTCTGCCTTAAAGGTACAGTAACAGAAACAGCCTGTTGAAATCTAGAAAATGGTCATGTAAAAATCAATAATGTCACGTACATGAATTTACACCTATGGTTATAGTGAATAACAGAGAACAAACATAAAAAAATAAAATAGCTAAAATTGGAATCAGGTGTCAACACTTTTGAACATACACAATGTTGAAATGAGAAGAAATCTTAACAGTATATTGTGATAAATGTCACCTTTAGTAGAGAAATAAAAATGTGTTTTTATTTATCAAATAAAAAACAAATTTGATAAATTGTGATATGTTAAAATATGATCTGTTTATGCGAATGAATTAGTAATGGATGGAATTAAAAGGCTTTTTAACAGGTGAATGTTAAATCTGCTTGTGTGAATAGGTGGCTGTTATAACAGTGGGTGATATTTGTACTGTAACAGGCTGTAACTGTCACAAGGCTGCCCTCTATCTGACGGCAGAGGATAATCCACAGTGCAGTGGTGCAGAGCCCACACTCAATCTCTGCGGCACACTGGCAACGATGTATGCAGAAATCTTTCTTTATGGGTTTCATTTCTTAACTTTCAGACAGAAAAGCAGGTCTTTCTGGAAGTAATTTCACAGACTTCATGACCAAAAGTTTATAGACACCTGCTCATCCAGGTTTCTTCACGTAGTAATAAGGAGTTTACCCTCTTTTGCAGCAGTAACAGCTTCTAATCTTCTGGAAAGGCTTTACATCAGATGTTGGAACATTGTTGTGAGGATCTGATTGAGCATTAATGAGCTCAGGTACTGATGTTGGATGATTAGTTCTTAATCTCTTCAACTCATTCCAAAGGTACTGGATGGAGCTCCATCACTCCGGGGAACACTCCGGAGTTCCACAGCTCTACAGCTCAGTGCTGGGGGGCTTTATACCCTTCTAGCTGATGCTTGGCATTGGACATGGTGACCTTAGGCTCATGTGTAGCTTCTCCAGAGCATCCCATTTTATTGTACAGTGCTTTTTTATGGAGATTATACAAGTTATGTCCAAACTGAATGCCTGTGTCAACAATGAGCTCACATTAAACCACCTGACTGCACTAATGAGACGAGCAGTCTGGACACGTCTGGATACATAAAGCAAATGTTGTCATACAAATAGGGTGACGTTACTTAGTGAATGTTCCAAACATTGAAGAGAGTATTAGATGCTTTTATTAATTTATTAATCAGACATACAATATTATGTTATAAAACATTATGACTTATAAAGTATATAGTGTTTAACCACACGGTGGAGATCTGGTGCTTAGAAGTGCTAAACTCTCTCTCTCTCTCTTTCTCTTTTTCTCTCTCTCACTCTCTTTCTTTGTTGAAGCTGCTACAGATAAGGCTAAGATAGGAGAATAGAGACGATTATTCTTTTTCACTATTTATGTACTAATCATAAGTCAAAGAACATTTTTACATATATCTATGCAAATGTATGTGTTTGAATAGATATAAAAAATTCTTAGTAGTATTTCAGTCTCTATCATCTCTCCATATCTCCATATCACTGTCTCCCTTATTGTCTGTCTATCTATCTATCACCATCTGCCTTATTGTCTATTTGTCTCTCTATCTATCTATCTATCTATCTATCTATCTATCTATCTATCTATCTATCTATCACAATAGATAACACACAGATAGATAGATTGATATAGAGACAGATAGATAAATAGGCATACAGATAGGCAGACTGACTCAGATAGATAGATAGATAGATAGATAGATAGATAGATAGATAGATAGATAGATAGATAGATAGATAGATAGATAGATAGATAGATAGATGGATTAAAAAACTAAATATGCATTAAAATGTGCAGAAGTGTGTGATCTGTAGCAAAGGTGTTTTGACCAGGGGTGCCCATTTACTTTACATGTAATTTTGAGCTGTTATTACTGTCAGTGATTGATTACATCTGTTGAGAACACCTACAGCTGGAGCTGAGCACACACACACACACACACGCACACACACACACACACACACACACACACACACACACACACACATACTCTCTGTCAGCTGTCCGTCACTGCTGTAATTGATGATTGGGCCAATCCTGCGTCTGCGCAGCCCCCTGCCAAGGAAACTTGTACTGTATCCACTCTGAACAGCTGCCTGTCAATCAAAGCTTAATGCCTGTATAGGCACACTGTCAGTCAGGGCCTTGGTCAGTCTTCTTTTCTAGCCAAGAAGAACCAAATCAATCCCAGTTTGGTGCAAATGAGTTCTCAGAACATGGGTATAGATCAAGGACGCCTGTTTGATTAAACCTTTAGCTCAATTCTCTCTGAAATCTCTGCCCACAGCCTTAGCTGAGTAACATAACTGTTCTCTGAACAGTCAGGATTAGGCTACATTGTAAAAAGAAAAAAAAAAAAAACAGAAAATGTACTGGTAAAAAGTTTTTTTTAACAGTGTATTTTCCATATAGTTAATGGACTATTCCATAACTAATTTAACCAAAAAAAATTAAAAAATCCTGTTAAATTACAGAGCAAGTGCTGTATATTTAAATGATTAATTCTTCACATCGTATATATGGACATTCTGTAATTTTACAGTTTTTATGTAAAAAATTATTTGTGTTTCCTCCAACTCAAAAAAAGAAAACAAATAGATAAACCAAAATCAACAAAGGTATTGTTGATAAGTATATTAATTAAATTATACAGGGCAATAACCTGTTAAAACATAGATATGTTTTTACATATATATTATATATATGTAAAAAGTTTTGTATATTACATATACATTACATATTTTTACAGTATAGGTGAAAATGATAACTTTTTTCAGTATTATAGCAATTTTGTAAAGGCTGAACATTTTCAATGGGGAATTTCACCTATTTTTTATTATTTTTGCCTACTGGTTAACTGTCACGATGCAAACCAGTCATTCAAAGTGGTTAGATGTGAAATTGATCAATGCATAGAGACAGCAGCTTGAGAGCAACCAGACATCTGAAGAGTTTAATGCCCTTGAAAGCTCCCTCACAAAAACATACTACATAAAGTACACTGCCTGGTGCATTTCTCAACGTATATCAATAGACTTCTATTTGACCTCTTTCAATAAAAATTAACTACAACTACTTGTCCTTGTATATACTGTGGCATTAAGCTATTCACATCCATTGTGACTGTGTACACAGATAGCAATCATGCATGATTACTGGAAGAAAAAATTGAAACACAATGATTTTCATTGGGTTTTATACCTCAATATATTAATAAAACTGGAAACCATTACACCTCTATTCAGGTGCTGAAAAAAGACTCAAGCTCTGGTAGCAAACTCCACAGAAAGAAGGCGTCCCTTGAGTGACCTGAGTTTATAATTAAGTTGGGGAGTAGCTGTTAGTGTGTGCAATGTAGCCTTAGGCACTGAGCCCCTGAGGTTAGCCCTCAAGAACACAGAGGCTGTGACTGATCTGGAAGTGCTCTGTGCTTCAGCCAAAGACTAGAAGTTCAGATTAGTCTTTCGCCGAATATCAATGAGCTGATTTGATTCTGGTGTTATGTAACTGCACGATACTGGTAAAGCGTCGCCTGTGGAAAGATAGCAAAGTCCATTGAAACGATGAAGTAGGCCTATTCATCGTAATCAGCATTGTGTTCTCAATCCCCTAGAGGTCACCCTGTCAGCAATATAACCTTTTTAATCACATTATCACAGTATCATTGTGTTCCAGCCAGTTTTAAGATTAAGATTCTGTAATAACTGATCAGGCTGTTTGAGCTTGCGTGAATGGCAGCCTAACTATCCAATCTGGATACATTCATCTCTGCGACTAATCGCCGCACGGATAATACTGTAATATTGTCAGCCCTGCAAATAGCCACAGTTGCTTCAAAACCTCAAATTAAAGCAGATTAGGCAGGGCTTTATCAGAGGCGGGGGATCTCCTGTTGCTCTTTTCAAGCCTGGATCTCCTCCCTGCCTCCAGCACTGCTCCAGAATTCAAGGGGCATCTCCTTGAGCCTTTTTCTGGAGTTTAGCAAGTGTGGGGTTGTTGAGGTACCTGGAGAAGAACGTGCTTTCACTGCCACTATACAATGGCCAATGGCCTGCAACCCCCAGGTTCTTCTCACAGCCACAAAGCTGTGAGAATCAGCCTTGCTCGTCTGAATAGATTTGTTAAAGGCCCCCGGTGGATGGGAGAGGGCAAGGCCCGACAGCCTGGGCCTCGTGTTCAACGCTAGCCCAATTGGAGGCTCCCGGCATGGGGCTTCGGGGCCCCCCCCTCCCCCTCTCCTCGGCCTCCGTCACGCTGAGATAATCAGGTTTGTGTGAGGAGTTTGTGCTCTTTTGACAGTCATCATCCCCTCATTGATCCCATTACACCCAAGCCTCCATTGTTCTCCAAAAGTGTTTGAAATGCCTATTGGAGGAGAGGGGAGGGGCAGGCTTTTCTCAATCCTGTCAATCAAACGGGACATTTTTCTCACTGTTGCCATAGTCCAGGGTGAGAGGTCAGGAAAACAGTGAATGAGAGCTGACGAAGCGATAATAATGGTATATTTGAGACGGCTTTTTCAGTGGGGGAAATTCCCCAGGCACACTAACACACAGCGAGTAAATGAAGACATGTTTGGATACCAAGGCCATGCTGGGAGGGTTAGGGGAACCGGGGGAAGACACTGCCATTTGAAAACTTAAATAGGCTTAGTAGAATTTTACCCATGAGTCTTGAGGAGACACCCCCACTGAATTTGTGGTCCTTTGGAGCCTCTTTGTTCTGCTGCCCATAATCTCTGCTGAGGAGCTGGAGTGACCTGCCTGGATTGACACGGGCCTCGAAGGGTTTGTTTTCATAGCTGTGATTCGGCCAATGAATTGTGTAGCCGTGTTTTTGTTGGAGAATGAAAGCTGGTAGTGATGATTTCAGTGGGCTGAAAAGAGACCTAACTTGTCTGCCTTTGAAATGAGATACTAAGTCAGAATTTATGTCATTTATCACAGTGAGATGAAGAAAATTCATTTACATATTCTGGTTGTTTACCTCTTCGAAGATCCAAAGACTGGTAATATTTCAATTTAGATAGCCCATTGTAGATGCTTTGCAGGTGTTTACCTTGGACTTAACATACATTCAATCAATAATCAATGATTATATTCACCTATTTTGGCCTTAATCCCAACCCTAACTTTAACCTTAACCAAAAATGTCATCTGAAACCTTAACCTGGCCCTAATCCTAACTCTAGATTGATAACAATTTGAGCCACTCAGGTTGTCCTCCTATTATTTAGGCGAACTTAAGAGCTGAACTTAAGTCTTACTGTCAAATTAACGACCCAAAAATAGGAACTCGAAAAAAGGAATCAACCAATCATGTTTTGATTTCCAGTGGTTTGGACCAATTTTGTGAGAAAAATCTGGATGTCCTGTATATTTCACTAACTTCAAATACAACTGGTAGCCTCACCAATAAGTTTCATTCAGTTGTCAGAAACAGAAAACAGCAGCAGCTCTATGTCACGGCTCTTACTGTCTGAGTCACTGAGAAACTGCTACAAGTTAAAACATATTTTTAATTGACTGTTTTCATATACTGCCTTTTACACACTTCAAATGCCCAGGTTTAATCTATAAAAGCCAAAAAAATGTTTACGTGGATCACTGTTAGCTTGGTGCTAACATGCTACTAGAATCCCATAGGGGCACTAGCAGAAATTACCATCATCATAGAGGTATTTATTCCTCATTTTTGACCACATTTCATATTGATTTCACGGACTGAAGATCTTGCTCCAATAGATACTTTTAAAGAACAGAATCATATAGATATTATTGTATAATGCAACTTGAGTGAATGAAAAGGAGCTAGTAAATTCAGTATTGGGCTCCGTATGAATTTCCCCTCATTTTGAACCATCATGTTACATTATATCACTGTCCAGCCCAAATCACAAAGTAAGAGTGTTGCGTGTTGAGATCCTGGATGGCTACAGCACTGCAGAGAGTCTAAAACCTTAATTATGTGACAAAACTACACCCAGTCTGTGTTATCAGTGTGACCTTTCACAATCACAGAGAATAAACATCATTTGAAATCAATAACATCTTAACGTTACATGGTTTGATGAGACTGCAGTATTTTGTCAATGCTCTGTAAAGATCATGCGAACTCCAAACAGTTGCTATGAAAGAATGTATAGTGAGCAGAGCATGGATCGGTCAAATAACTGATGAGTTAAATCAGATGTGCTAAATGAGATAGAATGCTAAAATCTGTGGTGCCATGATCCACGAGGACTGTCACAGACAGGCTTGTTAAGCTTCAAGGATTGGCCTAAAGACTCAAGGGATTGGTCCATATATATGAAAAATTAAGTGGGAAAGGGAAAATCTCCTGCTGTTGAATGGACATGGATAATGGAGAGAGATGCCGCTCATACATGCTCAAGATAGTAACCGAGAATTGACTAGGATAAAAAGAAACTACAGAATTTGATGTCAGAAAGAAGCCATCGGTTGATTTATGACCTCCTAATGTGGCCTTGAGTTTCGATAAAGGGACGATACAATTACCCCAATCAGCCTTGTTATTTTCAGCTGAGTGTCATGCTCTGTGAGGTCTGTTGTCTGACTGCACAGTCTGAAAGCGCATTCATCACTGCTCTCTTCATAAATAAGCTGGGATGCTCTCACTGCAGCCCAAAGCCCCGGCTGGTCCCACAGAGCACATTTGATTTCACTTTGGTTGCTTGTTTTGTTTTATTAAGGTGAGCCATCCATCTTTGCTGTAGCACATGGAGCTGTTCTACAAAGAGCCCTGAAATGTATAGAACTGAAGAGAAGCCTCAGGCTCTGAAGAGAACTACACCACTCAGGTTTACATTCAAATCCACAGTGGCCCTCCTGTGGCCACTCTGGGACTGGCAGATTCTTTTAATGGTCCAGAAGTAAACTTTCACCTAGTGCTGTGGTCTGCAAGCTTTTTGGTCCCTGCAAAATATGCTTGTCATGCCTGAGGAATCTGGTCAAAAATAAGTGTAGTTTCTTCTTTTTTTTTTAATTCAATAAATATTCAGCTAATATTTTAGGTGAAAACAACTGGGACCTAATTGGATTTACCGTGACAAGGTACTCTACATAAGTACAAAAATGAGCAAGAAGCTTCATAAAAGTGCTTCGTTCAAAAATATGATAGATAGATATGAAAAGAAGCTTGTAGCAGATCACTACAATATTCATATTGCTGTTGTCAGAACAAAATCTCCAAAATGGTAAAAAACATGCTTTACTTTTAATGTAAGTCAATGGAACCAGACTTTTTCCCCCAAGTCATTTTCAGGCAGTTTCTTTTGGTCCATTTTTCATGAAATTTGTACACATTGTAAAGAGCAACAGGAATTTTCAAATCATGTCAAAAACTGAAAAAAATAAATAAATATGAAAAACAAAAATTGAGATACGAGGTTTTCTCCCGACAGCAGCGATATAAAATGTGAATATAATGCTCACTATAACTAAAAGTATTTCTTTCCACTGCATGTTGAAAAACAAGAACTGACCCAAACAGGAACCAACAGAAGTTCTAGTTCTAGGTGTAGTTCACTTTCCACTTGTTTCAGAGACAGCTTGAGCGGTCATACTAACCACCTCGTCTTTTTGATCATATTATGCATACAAGTTAATTCATCTGATATGAAATATTATTTTGTGCTTTTCTGTGCTCACAATCACACAATCCTAGTAATGGTTGTATTAGCTTCACAACTATCTTATAGGACATGAGTGAACAATTACAAAGTATTTACTCTAAAATTAGCAATCAACACAGCAGCTTACCAGTCTAGCAGTGGTGCCATCACTCAGCTTTTTCACCAAACTGTTATATATACTGACTTCTAAAGATTAATTTTTGCATATGCCCACAATTTTATTCCAGGACCCCTCTTGAGTGAGGAAAAAGAAACACATCACACGAAAGTTTCACAGAGCACAAAATTATGGGTCGATTAGACGATTAATAAACAACTTGATTGGTTAATTTCCATCTGTTTCTAAGGATACTGAGTCATGTCAAAGTTTATTTATATGGTGCTTTTTACAACAGATGTTATCACAAAGCAGTTTTACAGAGCAATCCGGGTCCAAGCCCCCTAATGGTGACAGTGGCAAGGAAAACCCCCCTAAGAGCAAGAGGAAGAAACCTTGAGAGGAACCAAGACTCAAAAGGGGAACCCATCCTGTTCTGGTTGACACCAGAAAACAAATAAGTGTCCTGCAGTTGCAGATATGCAAAAAGGATTTGAGTTTAAATTAGACACACTGCGATTGTAAATGTATGTTGAGGCTGATAAATATTAGTGCTAGTCTAGCAAACTAGTAGAATGAAACTTAACTAGCCTTGGTTAAGGTTTGCTAACATTAGCTCTGCAAAATTTGCTGCATTTAGCCGTTTTGTAAAAGATGGCTTCAGAAATATTATACACTCTCAGTAAAAAAGGTACGAAACTGTCACTGGGACAGTGCCCCTCGTGTCGCTCAGGTGGTACCCTGAAGGGTACATCCCAGTACCTTTAGTCAAGAAGTATAATAATGTACTATACTCCACACGCCCCGCCTCATCTCCAAGCTTTTTATTTGATTGTTCTGTTGGGAGTTTTTGAAAAGCTACAAATACATACTTTAGAGTACACAACTGCAACATAAAACCTCTGTTGTCCCTTTGAGGGAACATTTACATTGTTTGTATCTTGGTGAATGAAAGATGTACCTACACATTAGCTTTATTTCTAACAGTGTATATACTAAATTATATGTAATATATATATATATATATATATATATATATATATATATATATATATATATATATATATATCTTTATTTTGGAGTACTTTCTACTGGGAGGTGGCTGTCCTTAACCCTAAACCCTAAATTTACACTAGTGAAAACAATATTTGTTTTTAAAAATGTCATTTTGAGTTCTTGTAAAGTGAAAGATTTGAAAGTTGAAAGATTTAGATGTCTTATAAGTTTAATTCAAAAATGCTGTACCACATTTTTATGTCATTAGTGAAACACAAAGAGGTTTAGTCCATAGGCAGAGTTTTCAGTCACACCCCTGCATTTTAAAGCAAGAAGTGAGGCTGCACCCCTGTCCCTCATGGCCTCATGGTGAGCAGTGAGATCTTATTGTTTTGAAGTAAATGTGTCCCAAAGTCTGAAAATCAGTCTGTAACATTAAAAATAGTCTCTACCAAAAACATATTTCCTGCAATTATATACTTAAAAACATCTGTTTTGCAATGAAAAAAATATGATTTCATGTATGTACAACTGTTCAAAGCTGTTTTATAGACATGTCCTGACTATAGTTTGTGATTTCTGTTCAAAATGACCTAAAATCATCACTATCAAAACAGCCACTCCCAAAACATATTTTTTTAAGTTTCAGAGGCAGGTTTATTATATTAGTAGTACAAAATTAAAGTTTACTTTTTGAACATGTGTGCTAGTTTACATTCTAGTGCTTATTGGTGATGTAAAAGTGCTTGGTGACTTCATCTTCACTTGCTAATGCGCTAATCACCCCCTAGTAGATTATAGCCTTTTAAAGACAGAATCAATTAATGATTAAAAGTCGTTTTCTTGGCAGACAAGGACGTCGTGGAGGCTGTAAAAGTAAGCGGACTGGCCTACTGCTACATCAGCGCATTCGCCTGAGTAGAAGAGCTTTCACGCAGCATTGGCTTTCTGTGGACTGATATTACGGAGACTAATTGTGCACAGAGATAATAAGGCAAAGATAATAGAATATAAAGGTAGAATTAATTCACAGGTCCCAGAAAGAGGAAATTTATTCTGGATTTTGTTACTCAGTTGCTGGTGTTCTGTAATAAGTCATGCAGGCAATGTTGTGCAAATGAGGAGCAAGCCCTTGTCTGATGGGGGTAAATAATTAATACCTCATCCAGCTCCTTCTGTTTAGAATATCCAAAATGCACTGCAGTAAAATAGTTTCAATTCATAGTATTTGCAGCAAGGCAAAGTCTGAGTGACAGCTTATTGGTGAGGAGTTTTTCTGGATGAATTCATCACAGTTGAATGTGTATGTGTGCGATAGTGTGATATCATGTCTTGCCCTTGCCTTTCTCAGTTTTTTCCATCCTGTTTACCTTCCCTCATGTCTCTGACCATGTGCTTCTGTTTGTTTTGGTTTCCCTGCTCCTCCCCCTTTGCCTCGCCCCTCACCTGTGTCTTATCTGTTGCTTTGCCCTGTAATTGTTCCCAGGTGTTTCTTGTTCCTTTCCTCCTGTATTTATATCCTTTGTGGTGGTGTTGGTTTGTTGTGTTCTCAGATTCCGGTTTATCCCCAGTATTTTGTATTTTTCTCTGTTGTGTTTGTTCTCTGTTTCGTGGTTCCAGTGGCTTCTTAGGTCATTTTTATAATTTAGCTTGCTCATTTTGCTCTTTGCTGTTTTCACTATGGACACCAGTAAAGCTCCCAGCTCACACTTGCATCCTGCTTCCTGCATCTTCCGTCACGTTGCAGCTTCATGCTTCAGAAAACAAAGAGAGCATTAGCTTCCAATTGACCTGTTATGTGTATTAAGTAGTGGCTTCCCTTCAGAATAATTGCCAGTGTATCACTTCACAGTCTGTCAGTCAGTGTGTTTTTGAAGTGAGTGTGAAAATGGGTGTTTAAATATTAAAAGGGATTTTTTTTAAGGTTTCAAAATTTCTGCATAATTCAGTCTCTGTGATGCGAGTCATTTAATGTGGGTTGATGTGAAATGGTTCATTGTAAAGGAGAAAGATTTTTTACCATGGTGCAAGGGTAACACTGGAGGGAGGGTTACCATAGAGATATATTAGAGCAATAGACCACTTGAGGCCATGCGTTGCTGTGATTGTATGGGTGTTCTTAGGCACTACATGAAGCAGGGCTGAATCTCAAATGGCTCCCTAATGCCCTACTTTGGGCTTAAATACTGGATCCTGCACCCCAGCGGTGCAAAATACAGCTAGGAAATATTCACTTGGGACTCAAAGGATTCTTCAAAATTTTCAACATGGCTTTTAAATGGCTGAAATGTAAACTAAATCAGGCAGAGTGGTTTACGTTTACATTTACAGCATTTAGCAGACGCTCTTATCCAGAGCGACTTACAAAAAGACCTACAGCAGGTTTGAAGTGGAATGCTCTGTTCAAGAGAAACTTACCAACAAAGATTGGTGGCGCTGATGGGAACCAGATGTTGCAATATCTACAGTATACGTTGTGATTTTATTTACTATCCAAAATGACCTGTGAACCTATGAGTTTTCCTTATGTTGATGATGGTAAAATAGTGGAATATCTGGGAAAAAAAAGGTTTAATTTTTCCAGCACATTGAATGTAGCTCTCCACCCTTCCATGCATGGATAAAAAAAATACATATTAGACCAAAACTTCTCAAAACTATCAAAAAACAAACATGCAAACCACAGGCAGTGTTGCAATTTCATGTAATAGCTTCCAGCGATGAAGCTCAGAGGCAATAAAAACTTCTGGACGCCCTATCACCACCGCTGTGAACAACTGTGACTCGAGTTTCTCCAAACTGAATCATTTCACATCATACCACGTTCAGTGACCTTGCTTGCATCTTAACCATGAAATTATCCAGAAATGTTTGAAAACTCGGTGGAGTTGCCCTTTCAAAGGTGTCATCAGGGTATCATACAGGCGTGTATCAGATCTCATTACTACCTTGACTGCAAAGCGATTACAGTTGATAATGGAATAGACACACAAGCACCTCTTAAACACAAACGCTCATGCACGCATGCACACGCACTCTCAGTCTGGTGGGGGTCTCAGTAATGGAGTCATTACAGGCTTCAGTGGTTTGAGGACTTATCACAGGATACAGGAGGCCTATGAGGAGAAAAAAATCAAATGAGTTTGCCCAAGCGCACAAAAGAGCATTTCATTAAGCCGAGCCCATATCAGCGGAGGACAAGCATACAGCAGCCGTCGCTCTTCAGCCAGGATCAGCTCATTTATTAAAGAGGAAATAATGGGATTGAGCTTAATGTAAACTGCACTCATCTGTTTGAGCACGCTGTTTAAACCAGCCATTATCCTGCTCTTTACAAAGAGACTGCAGGGACGATCTAAGAGCCGTCAGTGTCCGTTCTCTGCCCTGGGGACGCCTTCTGACCACACAGCCACCTCTTATCACATGTCCGTCAGCATATGTGTCTGTGTCTTCATCAGTTAAACATCTCCCCTTCACTCAATTCAGCTTATCTGCTTTTTGAAAACTTGCATTTATTGACAAGATCACAGCCTCTTTATTCTCCTGCCCCAAACGAGATACATTCTGCATTAAATAAGCCACAGAACATGAGAAAATCACAGTGAACAGAATCACGTAGAGAGGACTACATTACATCTGGGGTTTTAATAGGGATTTAGCAATTATTTAGGATTTAGTGTCAACAATGTGGGGATGATATTTTTTTTGCTGGCAAAAAAAAATTGTGCTTGCACAATTGTCCACTGACCACAAATGTAATCAATCATCCAAGCAATGTTTGGTGTCCGCATATTTCTTGCCTAGCGTGTTGTTACTTGAACTTGGCTTGTGTAGCTAACAAACACTAGAAGTCAAAAGGCACCGGATCTTTTCCATAAGTACATTCCCAAAACCATTCTCAATCTGCTCAAACCACGTCCAGCTCTTTAATAAGGTCACATAGACCGTGGTTTAGGATTCAGCATAACTTTTTGTGTGAGCTATAACAATGAACAAAACTTCACTATGTAGCTAAACACTGAGGACAGTCGTATTAGGCAACAGATTTTGTGTTATGTATATCACATAAATACCAGGTTACATTCACAGTTTACGTTGCTTGTACATTTATCTTCAGTTAGAAAATTCAAACTTAGATTTTAATTATAAATAGAAATGACGAAACATAATCTGAAGTGTGACAAAATCAGAATTCAGTACAATGGCAAAACTATCCAGTTGGCTTATGATTTCTAGTGTTGGTCAGCAACATTATCCTTGCAGCTCTGGTGAAAAAGAAACTAAATAAGCAAAATTTAGACGCCAAATTTTCTTAGCTGAAAATTGTGCACATTTCTTAGCACCAAATTATTACTTTAATGTTTTAAAGTTAGGTAGGTTGTCCGAGTGTTTATTATTCCTTCTGTCTTACTTAGGTATCTGTCACGATTGGCCCCTCCCAGTCCTGTTCATGTGCGTTTGTTTTGGTTTAGCCCCCTTGTTTCGTGACTCTGTCCCTAATTGTCTCCACCTGTCCCTCGTTTTCCATGTGTATTTAAGCCCTGTGTTTGCCGCTTGTGTTTCGTGAATCTCTGTCTGTGTTGTATGTTGGTGTTATATGCAATGTTGGATGTTCTGTTTGTTCTGTTCTGCTTGTTCTGTTATATTCTGGTTTGTATCATGTCTGCCCCCTGGTCTATCCATGTTGGCTCTATGACCCTGGACTTTCTCGACACTGATTTTGGATTTGCCCATAATAAATCTCGCTTATCTCCGCGTATGCGTCTGCCTCCTCGCTCCCTGTTACAGTATCAGTGAAAATGAAATTAAATTACCTTCGAAATCTTTTCTGAATAAGGTGGAAGTCACAATGTAACCTTTGATCTAGGTAAATGAACCAAAGAATAATAGCACATTACTAGAATAAACACTTCTGTTAGACAAATTAAACGGCTATGCTCTTTTGAGCTCTTTTGAAAATAGTATGTTAATGTTCATCATTTCATCTACCTTTCCATTTATTAACTTTAAACACTGAATTTAGGAAAGTATTAGGAAGATTAATCTACGAAAATGATTTTCTAGCAAGCAGGTACATTTCTCTTTCGTTCATCAAGGTAAAAACAATGTAAATGTACCCAAAATATTTCAACAGTCCAATTGTGGATCTTAAATAAGTATTTCCAGATGAAAAATGTGCATTTCATAACTTAATGTTCTTAAACATAGTAATAAAATAAAAGCCTGGAGATGAGATGGGGTGTTGGAAGTCAATACAACTTTAAAAATATTGTCAATGGATTATGGTAAAATTATGTTCCCTGACTAAAGGTACTGAGATGCACTCTTGAGGGAACCACCCCAGTGACAAGAGGGGCACTGCCTCAGTGATAGTTTCACACCTTAATTTCTGAGAGTGTAGCACTGTGCCATTTTAAGTACCATCAGTTAGCAAAATATTACATTAAACACCATTAATGCACAAGTTGTTCATGAAGTTGAACAAAAATCATTTCACATTATAGAATAGTCTACTGTGTAAAGACATGTTTGATATAGCTTTGTGCACAATGACGATTTTCTCTGGTGGTCTGATTTTACTACTATCTCTAGGTTTATTAATGGTTTAAAATGATTGTATTAATTGTTATATATTAAGTTATAAAGCTATAATATCCATAATATGCAGTTACAACACAAAATCCAAGGTCCACAATGCCCTGTTACTTGCCAAATAGTGAGCCCACATTCATAGTAATAGCTATGCATAGCTATGCAAACTAGGTTAGCTGCTTAAACTACCTTTTCTTTAATTGCCAGCAGCCATCAGGCTATACAGTGTCTTTTCCCACTTCACCCAGCCCCTCATATTAAATAATAGGACATATTTGTGTTAAAATAGTTCATCCAGTAACCCATTATAAGCACGTTTATTTATCTTACATTGTGTGCTCTGTATATTGTTTTCAATCTTTGATCTTAATCAAAATGTATGTAAAACCTTGAGCTGTTCTTTTACTTTGTAATCATATATACATATGATCATTCACATGAACTAGTAAAAACTACAAAATTACTAAATAAAAATACAATAAAATCTCTTTAATATACTACTATACATCCTTTGAAATTACCACATCAGCAGCAATATGTCTGGTGTTTTTGCTGCTATTGCACCCGAATGTCCCCTAGGGGATCAATAAAGTACATCACTCCATTTATATCTATCTGGTCAGCCAGAATGCAGAAAGCCAAAAAACTGGCTAAGGGAAGAAGAGAAGGGGCAGAAAGAGGGTGTCATTTGATCCCCCTTCCCACCCCCTCCCCAGTCACTGCTTTATGTAATTGAGTCAAATGGGCCATATTAACCCTAGCCAGCTTGTGATGGGCTGTACCATTGATCACGTAAACAGTTGGCAGGTATCCTGTTTCTCCATCACGTCTTTCCCTCCCCTCCTGTGGCTGAAGTGGACACAGAAACCGAAGGAAGGACGATCCCCAGGAATTATGGAGTGGCAGCCCGCCTGGGACTGCAGGAAGTGGAGCTTTATTGACTGCTGTCAGTCCCTCAGAGGGAGGTCAATGGCCAAGCACCAGGCAATTTACTGCACCAGACCAAACGTCAATGGCTCAATATCACCCAAATTCAGCTCGGACAATGAAGCTTTGAAAAGCACTCCATTCATCAGCAGAGGAATACTGTGCTGTACAGCGTCGCTAGGGCTTATCTTTAAATAACAGCTGTAGAACGGGGTGGGCTAAAAGCTACGCTCGGCTCAAATGGTGTGGTGACAAGCTGTCCACCGGTTGTCTAAATCATTTGAGAGTCATCAGTGTCATGATGTATCCCATGGTGTATCCTATTACTAAAGAGGAGGATGTCTAAATGGGGATTGAAATATAAAGACGGACTATGTCATGGGCCGGCGTGGGTTGTTCAGCCTTGGTGGTCAGTGTCTTGGGGGGTCCTGACTATGTCTGTGCATGTATGTGTCTACACATGGTTGAACAGTGGAATTTAAAGTGGAATTTATACTCTTCACAATGTTTATCAATAAAATTGACACTTTTGAAATTTTGACACTTGCAAGTTTGCTTATGGGTTGGTTTAAAATAAATTGAAATTTTAAATTAAAATAAATCACTCCAAAAATTTCAACAACTTGTCAGTCTTGTAATAAAGAACCTCTAGCCTGTTTCTGGACATTGTAGGCATTTCACACCTGCATGTTCTCATAGCGAGTTGTTGTATCTAAAATTCTGTATGTATTTAACTCAACTGCTAGTTGCCCAGACTTATTTCTGGGTTTTTTGCACTTCTACTGATCAGTGCTTTATCTCATTGATCTCTTCCTGATATAACGGCTTCTGTTTATCTCATTTGTTTAATCGTGTTTCTTAAAATAGTCTTTAAGTCTCAATTACTCTCAGTTTCTTCTTTATGGAGCCCCTGAATGAAAATGCGGTGTACTTTTTTAGGTAAAAACCAGATACTATTGTGTGAGCGCCAGATACTGTTAGGTGAGCAGCTGTTACTAAGGTGTGAGCACCCAATACTGTCAAATGAGCACCCAGTACTATGTGATGAGCATCCGAAACCATCAGGTGAGCACCAGATACTAAATAGTGAGCACCCAATACTGTCAAGTGAGCACCCAGTACTATGTGATGAGCACCTGAAACCATCAGGTGAGCACCAGATACTAAGTAGTGAGCACCAGATACTATCTGGTACGCACCAGATTTTTACCTAAAAAAACACTCTACATCCCTTCAGGGGCTTCATATTTCTTCAAGCTTATAGAGTTTCTCTTTTGAGTCTTAGTTCCTCTCAGTGTTTCTTTCATATATACTAAGAGAGTTTCACAGTCTTGGTTCCTCTCAGGGGTTTTCTCTTATGCTTTATGGAAGTTTTTCCTTTTGAGTCTCAGTAGTTCTGTATGGGTGGCACGGTGGCATGGTGGGTAGTGCTGTTGCCTCACAGAAAGAAGGGCCTGGGTTCAATTCCCCAGCCAGGTGACCAGGGTCCTCTCTTTGTGGAGTTTGCATGTTCTCCCCGTGTCTGCGTGGGTTTCCTCTGGGTTCCTCCCACAGTCCTAAGATATGCAGTCAGGCCCATTGGACATGCTAAATTGCCCCTAGGTGTGAATGTGTATGTATGTATGTCTGTCTGTCTGCCCTGTGATGGTCTTGCAGCTTGTCCAGGGTGTATCCTGCCTTCTGCCCAATGACTGCTGGGTAGGCTCCAGCACCCCCCTGCAACCCTGAGGGAGAAGTGGCTTGGAAAGTGTGTGTGTAGTTCTGTATGTTCCTAGAGAAGATTTCCTTCTAAGCCTTGCTGGGCCATTACTTGCTATAGCAGTGTTATTCAGGGGCCCGACTATGTACTCTGTCTTTATCTATTCTATATCGTTTATAGAAAAATTGCAATAAATCCAGAGATTTTATTATGTTTTTCCTGATCAAAGTTAAATAAGTATTAATTCATCTTCTATTCTTGTAAACAAAGGAATATAATAATGGTGGTTTGGGGGATCCTTAGGTAGCATGTTACAATGCTGTCTGTAAATGTCTGAAAAGTGCAATATAAATTAATTTAACTGATTGATATTATGCAATTTGTGTTATTTTAAACACCTTTTTAGATAAAACCTCTAGAAAAGAGCTTCCCAAAGGATGGCCTGCAGGTTAAAATTGGCGAGGGTCGTGGTTTAAATTGGCCCACCAGAAAATGAACTCAGCAAACATGTTTTAACACCACATGTATTTCATTAAATTCTTATTTTACTTTTTATAATTAATTTGAAGTATAAAAAACATACAGGGTATAATGTATAATGGTATAATATAAGGGTATATTGGTACCCTTGTGTACCGTTAATACTGAAAAAAGAGAGACTGAGTATGAGAGAGAGAGAGAGAGAGAGAGAGAGAGAGAAAGAGAAAGAGAGAGAAAGAGAAAGAGAAAGAGAGAAAGAGAAAGATAGAGAGAGAGAGAGAGAGAGAGAGAGAGAGAGAGAGAGAAAGAGAAAGATAGAGAGAGAGAGAGAGAGAGAGAGAAAGAGAAAGATAAAGAGAGAGAGAGAGAAAGAGAAAGAGAGAGAGAGAGAGAGAGAGAAAGAGAGAGAGAGAGAGAGAGAGAGAGAGAGAAAGAGAAAGATAAAGAGAGAGAGAGAGAAAGAGAGACAGAGAGAGAGAGAGAGAGAGAGAGAAAGAGAGAGAGAGAGAGAGAGAGAGAAAGAGAAAGAGAGAGAGAGAGAGAGAAAGAGAGAGAGAGAGAGAGTCATTGGTGGTGAAATAAAACAAAATTACAGTGGTCCTCCATAGATCTCGTTCCCTAAAAGCCTATTGATTGCACTTTGACCCATCAGTATGGTTGGAGTCTTCTAGAAGCCGGCTGTGTTCTCCTCTGCTTGACTGGAGCTGTCATTACACATTTCCTTTAGAACAGGTCATTCTCAGTAGCCTTAGCTTTTTAACTCTCACACTGACACAAATATATCAGCAGGCGCCTACTGTAGAGTTAATGACAGGCATGTATACAAAAGACGTCAATTATTTGCCACCTTTTCGTATGTGAACATTTTGTAGCTTTACTTTCCCAAATCACTTATTTTAAAAAAAGTAAATAAATTAACCCGGCTTACTTTCTCAGGTCATTCAGGACAGGACAGTGGGTTTGATTAGGAGTTGCTCTTTTGAAGCATCTACAACAGTGGCGTAACTAGAAAGCATCTACACCCGTGATGTGACTGTTCCTGGCTGATCTTCCCATGTGGGCCAAAAGGCCCTTGCAACTGATCTAGAACACAGCTTTACAGCTTGTCTTCAATCTTCCTAAGTTCGCTCATGTCACTGCTGTGTTCTCTTCCCTGGCTTCCTGTAGCTGTGTAGATTAATTCTAAAACCCTGATACTTCCCCAGAGAGCCAAAAATGGACCAATGGTCAAAACTGCATCCACACTTCAAGCCCTTTAAGCTTCAAGTACAGCTCATCTTCACTCGGCATCCTTAAAGGCGCGTAGAAGGTTAGCCTCAAGACTCTTCTCTGTCCTGGCATCCAGGTGGTGGAATGAACTTCCGCTGACCGTCCGAACAGCAAAGTCCCTCACAGCCTTTAAATGCAAGCTGAAGACCCGTCTCTTTGTGAAGCACTTAATCGAGTACTAATCTAAGTACTCATAGAAAAGCACTGTATTGCACTAATGCTGTGTCCTAATTCTGGATCTTTCTTTCTAGGTACCAGCACTGGCTTTTGTTTCTGGCAGCTTCACTCAAGTGTAATTTTATAAGTCGCTCTAGATGGGAGCATCTGCTAAATGCCAGAAAAATAAGTGTAAACTGGGGTCTTTGAGATCCCGGAAAAAAAGAATGGGAACTCTCAGTACGATAACCAAAATTATAATGTAATGAGCTTGTTCACATGCTAACCAAGTTCATGCTCTTAAGCAATGGTGTAATTAGAATCTTAGAATGAATGGTGTAATTACAAGTCTCTACAAAACAGATATGACTTTGCAAATATGATTGCCTTCACCCTGAGTGAATAAAAAAGACAAGATACAGTCATATGCAAAAAATCGGAATAACCTGACATTGTCCTAAAAGAAAATAACACTTCTTCTACATTGAACCAACTTAATTGTTAAGCCAATTTCAATGCATAGTTTCTATATATATTTGCTGAGTTTATCCCCTTAAAATCCCAGGCTTATTATATACTAAGGTCTATTAATCAATAACTACGAGGATTTCAATGCAAACTGGCTGATCTATTCTTAGGTCATGAAAGTGTGCAATAAAACTTTGGGCCCATGGGTGGGCCTTGGCAATTTAAGGGGTTGACCCTTTAAAATCCCAGGTTCATTACATACTATGGTTTATTATTCAATATCTACAGGGACTTCAATGCAAACTGACTGAGCTCTTCATAGTTTAAAGAAGTGTGTAATAAAACGTTGGGCTCTGGCCATTTAAGTGCTTATCATAGTGAAATACTGGAATATGTTGCAGGTTGAGAACGACCCACTTCAGACCTGAAACATTAGGTCTGTCTGGGTAGTGTTGAAAGAAGCTAACAGGTGAAGTCTGGTGCTAAGAAATTGGATCTTTGTGTGAGGCATGGGTGTGCAATCGGGAACCTGGTCGCCGTGGGCCCCACTGTGCCATGGGGCCAGCGCAATTGCCTTGCCCCTCGAGTAGTTATGCCACCGATCTACGCTTATGAATCCAGCCACAAGCCAGATATTAATTTTCTCCAAACATGAAGTTACATGAAGTGGCCAGAGGGTGGCACCTGGATTCAGAAAGTGCATTTGCAGGAAAACAAATACCAGGTGTTCTCTTATTCCCTCATTCTCTTATTCTCAACTCATTAGAAAAGTCAGTTAAGTGGGACGTGAGTGGGGCATGTATTAGAATCTTAATTGTAATTACCACACATTCTTCAGCTGTATTTTAATTAAAATATAATTGTAAGTGCCCTGTGACAGCTAATATGAGCCAAACCCTTTATCTTAAGGCATTTGATACTGAAATGAAGGTTTTATTTATTTTGTTGAAAGTTATACAGAGGGGGAGAGAGAGAGAGAGAGAGAGAGAGAGAGAGAGAGAGAGAGAGAGAGAGAGAGAGACAGAGAGAGAGAGACAGAGAGAGAGAGAGAGACAGAGAGAGAGAGAGAGAGAGAGAGAGAGACAGAGAGAGACAGAGAGAGAGAGAGAGAGAGAGAGACAGAGAGACAGAGAGAGAGAGAGACAGAGAGAGACAGAGAGAGAGAGACAGAGAGAGACAGAGAGAGAGACAGAGAGAGACAGAGAGAGACAGAGAGAGAGAGAGAGAGAGAGAGAGAGACAGAGAGAGACAGAGAGAGAGAGAGACAGAGAGAGAGAGACAGAGAGAGAGAGAGACAGACAGAGAGAGAGAGAGAGAGACAGAGAGAGACAGAGAGAGAGAGAGAGAGAGAGAGAGAGAGAGAGAGAGAGAGACAGAGAGAGAGAGAGAGAGAGAGAGACAGAGAGAGAGAGACAGAGAGAGACAGAGAGAGACAGAGAGAGAGAGAGAGAGAGAGAGAGAGAGAGAGAGAGAGAGAGAGAGAGAGAGAGAGAGAGAGAGATACAGAGAGACAGAGAGAGAGAGAGACAGAGAGAGACAGAGAGAGACAGAGAGAGAGAGTGAGAGAGAGAGAGACAGAGAGAGAGAGAGAGAGAGAGAGAGAGAGAGACAGAGAGAGAGAGAGAGAGAGAGAGAGAGAGAGACAGAGAGAGACAGAGAGAGAGAGAGACAGAGAGAGACAGAGAGAGACAGAGAGAGAGAGAGAGAGAGAGAGAGAGAGAGAGACAGAGAGAGAGAGAGAGAGAGAGACAGAGAGAGAGAGAGAGAGAGAGAGAGAGAGAGAGAGAGACAGAGAGAGAGAGAGAGAGAGAGATACAGAGAGAGAGAGAGAGAGAGAGCGAGAGAGAGATACAGAGAGAGAGAGAGAGAGAGAGAGAGACAGAGAGAGAGAGAGACAGAGAGAGACAGAGAGAGACAGAGAGAGAGAGAGAGAGAGAGAGAGAGAGAGAGAGAGAGACAGAGAGAGAGAGAGAGAGAGACAGAGAGAGAGAGAGAGAGAGATACAGAGAGAGAGAGAGAGAGAGCAGTAAAAGAGGCTAAAACGTTTTTCCAGCAGCATTGGTCCCAGTGGAGGCAGGATTGAATGTGGGTGAATAATACATGGCTGGTGAGGGAGTAATGAAGCGGCAGTGATGTGGAGGAATACGCCGGCTCTCAGCGGGACGGGGAAATGCATACTTTAAAGAGCGGCTGTTCTCTCTCTGTGGCACTGGCCTGGAAAACAAGCCAAGCAGACGCATAAACCCACCACCAGGCCTGTGCAACTTCACACAGCTGTCTGGCGTGGATATTCCAGTAAGCTTAAGTTTTTTTCCTTCCTTTTGTCTCGCCATAATAATTAATCTGATGCAGTATTTGAAACCAAGCCTGCTATAATAATTTGCAACACATATTAAATTAACTAGAGTGAGTCTAAAGAGGCTTCCATCTTAATCGTCTTCTATCTTGAAATCTCACAGGGTTTTTTTTATATCCACATTATGGTATGTATCCATTTGTTTCTTGAACATTAGAGCCGTAAAATGCAATGTCTGCCTGTTTTGAAAGACATCTTTCATTGAACTACACTTTCTTCACCCCTTATTACTCAATAGCAGCTCAACACAGAGTCACATAAGTCCAAGTTAATCTGCTAACAGATTTGCAAGGAAAAATATTTTATTTGATTATATTCAGAGTTGGGCAAAATACTTATTTTAGTTTTCTTTTTTTCCAATATGTTAAATTTATGATATAAATAGAAACTGTGCACTAAACCCTGCTGAAAATATCTAACGTATGCTTGTTTTCTGTGGAAGATGTGTGAATTGTAATGAAAAAATCAGCAAAACACGGATGCAATTTGACAAGGGGTGCCCAAACTTGTGCATAAGACTGTACAGTGCTAAAAAAATAAGGGGCCAAAAGGGTTCTTGGAAGAAAGAACAGTTCAATGGATAATTCTTTGGGAAGGCGATACTAATTATGCATTAATTCTATAGTAATTACATTTTTTTCCTGGAGCTTCACATTAAGAATCGTTATTTTTAAGAATGTATGTTTTTTTTTCCTTCACATGTTTCAAGAAAATTAAACAAATAATACAATTATTAATAAAATAGTTAATAGGAGGAATTTAAAGGTCACATGGCCTTAACAACTGAGAAAATAAAGAAAAACACAAGCATATACAAAACAATTGTCTATTTATATGACTTCAGGCAGAAAACTCTTTGCAGTTAAAGATGCCTCTAGGGCTCCCGAGTGATGCAACCATCAAGTGTTGGTCTTGTCATCAGGGGATTGGGATAGCTTTCCATGACTGGGAGTCAATAAGAGCACAGTTGGTCTTGTTCTCTAGGTGGGCTGGTTGGCCTCCGTCTTCTCCCATCACTCTAACAGCCAGTGCAGGCATATGTTAGCTGATGCAACAGACCTGGTGGTTAGTGTTCTCCTCCAAGCGCGTTCAGCTGTCCAGTGCCAATTCAAAAAGATGCAGTGGCGCGTCATGTGACTCGGAGGAACCTTGTGTTTGCCTTCGCCCTCCTAGTGCTGGTGGTATTGTGTGACTGGCAGAGTCCTAACTAGTGGGTGGAATTGGATATGACTAAATTGGGGAGAAAATTGGAAACACAACCCTCCACTCCAAAAAAAGATGCATCCAAATTGCCTCAATGTTTGCATCTTTTTAAAGCTAGCATTCAAAGAGAAATAGAGTTTGACATTTTGAAAGTAACCTTCCTTGCTCTTTAGACCTCTGTAGCTGAGGCTCTGAGCTTTTTTCCTGCCTGTGTCTGTCAGAGAGGGTTCCTGTGTAAAAGGGGAATGAAGTGTCAGAGATCACTTGACACAGGGTCCCCTGGTGCACCTCTTCAGGGCCAAAGTGTGTGAGAAAAGAGCCAACTCCCTCCCCGACTCCTGTCCTTCCTCTTTTTTCCTTCCATTTTCTGCCTGGATGAACGAATCGTCTGCCTGAGAGCATCCTCTTCATCCCCCTGGACCCTATCCACTCCAGGCCGCAAGAGTGGGACAGCCAGACATGGAGGGGTTTGGAGAGGAGAAAAAGAAAAAGGAAAATAGCAAGGACTCCAGAGGGTAGAGAGTGGGCCAAATAGTAGGCAAAGGCCGGAGGTTGAGGGTCAACGATGTGGAGATTTAGCCCTTTTCTGTGTTTTGGAAGGTGCCAATAAGGGGTCCTTGGTGCAGCACTATGGAAAAACCACTATCAGTAAATGATTCTTTGAAGAAATGTATTTAATCAGAGGCCTTACGGTAAAGAGCCGTCTAAACGGTTCTTGGTTCAGACATATGGTTCTGAGAAAGCCTATTAAAGGGCCAATGCCATGGATTTTATTTTTTTAATAGAAGAGAATGATGCAGAATGTAAACATTGTTAACATTTCAAAATATACAAGTTCATGCAGTATGGAAATTTGGGTGCAAAACAGAAATTGTTTTTGTGATGTCATACATATTCATATACATATCATTGCTGTCCAAAGAAAAACATATATCTTTATTTTTGTTCATGTTTAGTTTTCTGAGTCATTTGAACATGGTGGCTGTCCTTTACATCCTGTGAAAATTTCACAATGATTGGATCAATAGCAAAGCCTTAAAATCACTTGTAATAAAATATCTTCACATTGACTTGCACTAAAAGTAAACTATGTTTTAGCCCACTCCTGTAAAGTTACCATTTTGGAGATATTTATTTTTCTTTGGACAGCAACAAAATATGTTATATAGTCGTTATAAAGAGCATTTCCACCCAGATTGCTTTTTGAATGACACATATTACGGGAAAGCCTATCAGAAAAGGGGTCATTTACATATCTCAGTCTTAAAATAACAAAAGCAGTAACAAACAGCAAACATCTAATGGATAAAGAGAGGTTGACATTTACGGCATTTTGCTGACGCTCTTATCCAGCGCAACTTACAATTCGATCATTTTTACACAGGTAGGCCAAGGTGGTGTTAGGAGTCTTGCCCAAGGACCCTTATTGGTTTAGTGTTCGGGGTTTGAACCCCAGTCTACAGCATAGAAGGCAAAGGTGTTACCCACTACACTAACCAACCACCACAGGTTGGTGTAAAGCTAAATCTTATGTGTTTGGTGAATAAATCCACACAAAGGTTATAAGGAAAATTAAATGTCAGGGAAATAAAGAAATAGAAAGCAAATAAATGTAGAATATGGGCCCCTTAATCGGTATAGAATGCAGAAGTTCTTTAAACTTTAAAAAGCACATCTCACTTACAAAAATGGTTCCTTAAAGATGGAAGGTTCCATAGAGAACCTATGTCATCGCAAGAACCTGTTTTTGTTCGAAGTCTCTAGTAGCGCCCCACTAAGTGAAATTAAGTCCAGACAGTAAAACCTCCCCAGGGGAAACGTGAGAGGAGATCGTCCCCTCAAATGAATGACATTTAATTTGTCTCATGATAAGAGGACTCATAGATTGAACAAGCGCTGTTGTCTGTGTTTTGAGCAGGAGTGGAAATAAATCTTTCACTCAGACAGGGCGCTTCTCTCACGTCCGACAAAAAAAGCTGTCACTCAAAGTTGCTGGCAATTTGTATTTGCCTGTAACAATGAAGGATGGTATTCTCATCTGAGCACAGAGCGCCGGCTCCAAAACATTTACCTCCCAGCATCTCAATCAGTGGAGAGGAAAACACTTTAGTAGGTTATGATGTGCGGCTGCCACGCGTACCAGTCCAACTGAAGAAGACTCAATCGAAGAGCTGCCACTCCGAGCGAATGGCTGGAAAGGATGGAAGTATCACAACAATGTCTTTTCTCATCTGAAATACCTCAGAATTCACAAGGAACACTCGGTTTCATCACAGCTGCCCAAGAAATAACAGTTTCAACCCTTAGTACTTCACACCTGACTTTACTGCTTCTAAAGATGGGCTTGTTAAAGAAATACCCCAGTGTTTTCCAACCTAAGCTCTATCTAATGCATCTGTAGCACGTGGTTCATTACCACAAGCAAACACTTTTCCTTGTACTTAGGAAAAGTAGAAAACCAAAAAGTATTTTGCTTTAGCAACTGCCCATTGACTTCTATTATAAATCATTTCTTTACACATTTTTTCATATGTACAGTTATACTGCACGCTGTTTACCAAACAGTAAACAACATTAATCTCACTATTCCTTCATTATTTTCTTATACAGTTAGGTTAAAAACATTTTTTAAATGATGTCTTCTCCACTTTTCAGTAACGCTATATAATAAATAGACATAAGGATGCCTTCATAACGCTCTAAGCATTTTTTCCAGCAAACTCTTTTCTACGTGTTATACAATATAATCCTTTGCACAACATTTTAAGTGTTCATTATTATGTCTGATCAAACCAATAACTGGCAATAGCTACTCTTTGACCTACTGCCAGTCACTACTTTATTAAGCAGTAGCTAGAGTGAATTCAGCATTTTTAGTGGCTTAAGCATTTTTCAGTGCATGCATTTTTTTTATTGGCTTATTTTCTTTTGACTCACATCAATTCATCAGTCATAAATGACTAATTATCTGTCACGCCTCAGACAGATCCTCTCAGTGTCAAGAACTCCGTCTCCCAAGATACATTGGGAGAACACGTGACCTCCACAGAGGACTCCATTTCCCAGGAGACTCTGAGTCATCAGTCACGCACCTGGTTCCGATCACAATCACTGGATTACTGATTTTCCACACCTGTTTTAGGTGATCACATAGCTATGATAGTACTTAAGCTAGAGCTTTAGCTAGCTCTCATTGCGAGGTATTGTTTCTTCTATGAACTTGGACCAATTGGACCTTGAATTTTGCCTTGCCCCTTTGGTTTTGTTTGCCCGTTTTTGGATTCTTGGTTTTGACCTTTTTGCTTGCTTTGATTTCCTCACGTGTTGGATTATCCTTCTGCTTGTGTCTGTCTGGTGTCATGATCACTCTGGTGATCATTTATACGGTTTTGGTTTCGACCCATGCCTGCCTCTGGACTGCCCCACGGTTTCACGTAAATAAATCCAGTCATTTCACTAATATCCTCATTTGTCTGACTGATACTGAATTCTTACATTATCTCTAAATAAAGACAAGCTGACCCTCTATTCTGCAGGAAGATTTCTAGTGAATGTTTACTGAGAAGGTGCAACCAATAGGTTTTATTTGAACACAGGGTCTGAATGAACTCCCTTTATTAAAAGCTTATAATCAATACCTTGTTAGATTGAGGCTCATCAGACTGCGTTAGGAAAACACAAGTTAGATGTCTTCATATCAATAATGTGCAATTCAAATATTACATAATGCGCAGTGACGTGCGAAAGATAGTAACATCTAATGCTACTAAAGCAGCCAGTTGATTACCATCTACTGAATAAAGCTCAGTAAATTCAGTACAAGAACTTTATAATGCCCCTCTATACTGATGTTTTACCTAAGTTTAGAGAGAAATCATTTACAGAATGTGCCATTTGAAGAGGAATTCCAGCAATTTTTCCAAATTTCCACATAATTAAACGGTCGAGATGTATACAATCATTCGGACTGGTCTGTGAAGTGATCCATTCTAGAGAAACTTAGATTTCTTATCAGTGGTGCTGATAGGAACCAGGAATCTTTGCACTAATAAGTCCTCTTGTTACTTGTTCAGCATTTGTTTGTTTTTGTTTTTTGGGGGGCATTTTGCCCTATTTCCCCCCCAGTTTAGTCATGTCCAAGTTACACTTCCTCAAATACACTGTCATTGGACAGCTCAATAGGCTTGAAGGAGAACTGCTGATTCTGTTATGTCTGTTAACAGATGCCTACATCGGTTTGCAGTGCTGAGTTTCAGCCACAGATCTCTTAGACTCCTGACCATGCATAGCTGTGACATCACCAGGGATTGAACTTGCAAATGACAGGGCCAATGCTTAGTTGGTTGTACTATTTGGGAGCTCTTTGTCCTTCCTGTTCGATTGCCGGTGTAATAAAGTAGCTTTAGTACACAGAATGTGCCATTTGAAGAGGAATTGCCATTTTTCCACATAATTTAACAGTTGAGATGTAAAGTCAGTCAGACTGGTCAGTGAAGTGATCTATTCCAGAGAAACTTGGATTCCTTTACAGTGGTGGTGATAGGAACCAGGAGTCACAATAACAGAAATTGCATGTGTTGTAGATGTAATTTTGATGGTAAATATTTTGGGCCAAAATATTATCTCAATATTAAACAAATAAATAAATCAAAATCTGAAAACAAAACAAAAACTGTTGAAAGTCACTTTTAATAATTCAATGAAGCACTAGAAAACAAGGAATACATTGTTATGATGTGTGACATTGTGGACAAAACACAGAAAAACACAGAAAACACAGAACAGAAAAGGTATGTAATGACATAATATGTATGATAAATGCATATGAAGTTGAATTTTGCTTTAATCTCAAAATACACAAAGCACAGCAAGTAAAAAAGAGATGATCCAGTGGGGAAAACACAAGGATGTGAAACATGGGTGCTGTATCTAGCACTTAGAAAAACTGATAGGAGTGTTACACACGTTAGAATCTGAACAAACAAGAGTGAAAACACAAGGTTAGAGGTTACAGCTTGCAGCGAGGGGCACGTTTATCTGTGTTTCCATCTCTAATGAAGAGTCTGGTGGAGCTTCTGAAGCTCAGGAACTAAGTGTTGAGTAAATGAACCGAAACCTCTTCATCAATTATGGATATTAAGTGAACTGTAACATGCCAAACCTCTTAGCCGCAACGGTGAGAAAGCGCTTCCAGCTGCAAAGATGTCAACTGGCATCTCAGGTACGTCTTCATCCTGAAAGATGAACTTAGGGTACTTTAGAGTGTGAGTGATAAAGGATTCATTCGGTGTAAAATATGCCTAAAATACACTTTAGCAAATGTGACATATTAAAAAAGGGAGTGAAAAATGGAAAAAAGACATTACAGTTGTGTTATTTTTCCTTAAATCATGTCTTATTGATTAATGAAGAGAAGATGTTCTATTCTGGGTTTACTCTACATTAATACAGTATCTCTCTCTCTCTCTCTCTCTCTCTCTATATATATGGTAACTGTATATATCTTCAGTGCTTTCTCTTTCTTTGCAGTTGTTTTCGAATGGCTATCTGTTTTATATGTCATACTTTATAAAATTTTAGAAATATATACATTTGTATTCCCATTATTGCGTAAAGCTGTTACTCTACATTCATTATCATTAACGACTTCAGGAATTGTTGCTTTATCTCATCCTTCCATGGACATCATACACTTACATGGACGCCTGTGTGAGATGTAACATTAAAAGGCACACATAAGGGAACACTGGATTTTCTTCATTATGTGTGATAAAAGAGGTTGTACATGTAATATTTACATGTAATATGTAAACAGTGTAAACAGTGTAAAATTTTAAAATTCATATTCCATCTATGGAAACGAAGCTGCAAAAACAGCTTGTTGGGAATTCACTGATTCTGTGAGGTCACTAAACCAGTGCATATCTGCCCAGTTGGTCTGTAGCAGTTTAACCACACCCACTCTCATTGTAATTATAAGTATAAAGAGTGATTTTACCAATACAGGGTGGCCAATCAGAGCAGAGCTCATTTACATATACCCATCTTAAAGGCCCAGTGATAAAAACAGCCTGTTTAATTGTACACTCTCAGAAAAGAAGGTGGTAAACTGTCACTGTCACTCTTGGCACTGTGGTGGTTCCTTCAAGGGTACGTCTCAGTACCTTTAGTCAGGAAACAAAAGTCCACGGAAATTCTATTTCGAGTTGTATTGACTCCAAACACCCCATCTAAAGCATTAGGTTATGGAAAGGTGCAAATATGTACTTATTACTTATTTAAGGTAACTTAAATTCCATAACTGGACCTTACAACTGCTGTTGTACCTTTGAGGGAACATTTACATAGTTTATACCTTGATGAACTAAAAAAAAAAAAAAGTACCTGCACAGAACCTTTATTTCTAATAGTGTAAGGGCCTTAGAGAGAGGAAATGATGACATGCTTTGGTACACAAAACCTCAAAAATATGGAAGGAAAAATATTAAATACAATAGGATGTGACCACTTTAGACTCAACTTGAAACCAAAATTGATCTACCTCCTTCATGTTCCTGGACAGCTTAAGCACAGATCATCATATCATGACATTTAAAAGACAGAATTCTCATTTTCCGTCATTTTTGATTGTAATGTGATGACTTTCATCCTGCCTCTGTCTTCTGATAATGCTTATCTGTCTGAACATTGCCAGTGTTTCTTTGATACCTGAGAGTTATATCAGTATGACTACTGTTCACTGAATACCATTGACAGTTATGGCGGTTAGACATTAAGGGCTACATTAGTGTTCAGCATTGAAGACAGTGTTGGACTCCTTTGTTCTCCTTCATTACAGTCATAATTCAAGCTTATCGTTTTTACTCAGTCATAAGCTGAGCTTCAGCCTAGATCATTCAGCACTGTTTACCTGCGCTATATTTGAGGTGTTTGTTTAAGAACACTTCATCCAAGTGAAAGTGTAATGAAGCCCGTTCTTGTGTCCTGACCCCACCCTCACAACGCTGTTTAATTGTAGTCAAGTGTCTGAAAGTACAGAGCAAAGCAATTATGCTAATCGTCTCTCAGTGGTCATCAATCATGTGCAGGCAAGCTGTGTGTGAAGTGTGTGCTAGCAGGCAGGTGTTGAAGTGAACACGTCCTCATTAATGAGAGGGAGCCCGGGGCTCTGCTACAGGACCTTCTAAAGCATTTGAAGAAGCGGGACAAGACCATGCTGATGTTTTTATTTATTTATTTTTTTTTTGTGCTCAATTCTTAAACATTAAGCAAATTTAAAATATACATTCAAATTTTTTAAATGATTACTTCTTAAGTGGATTTGAATTTGCATTTTATTACTTTCTTAGTTGATTTGTATTTTGGAAAATTTGGAATTTGGGAAGAACATAGCTGGTGTAATTAATAATATATATATATATATATATATATATATATATATATATATATATATATATATATATATATATATATATAGAGAGAGAGAGAGAGAGAGAGAGAGAGAGAGAGAGAGATTTATAAATGAATAATGAATAGATATAAAAAAAATACATATATACATACATATAAAATACATATACATCTTCAAAATATGTAATATATAGTACAAAAGATTTTTAAAATTAAAAGTATATTCATTTGTTTATTTATTTAAATCCTTTTAAAGCATTTTATAACAGAGAAGTGTGGGTTAAACTTCCTTTGCATTGCTACTTTGAGTCCTTATTTTAAAGCGAGAAGGCAAAAACAAGACTGGACTGAATGGAGTGCGCTGTTTGTTTCTTTCCCCACCCGTTTTCGGGCACGCCCACTTTCGTTAGAATTATCTAGCAGTTTATACTCAATGAACTCCTGCGAGAGTAAACTACTCGCCAATCACAGCGCAGGAGCCAGGATGCGCTAGCCAATCCCTGCGTAGCGGGCGGGGCCTGTCCGAATACGGGTGGGAAAAGCCTCACGCTGCTGAAGCAGATTCACCTGCATTTGTAAGAAGATCGCAGCAGATGAACTGATGACCCTCAGCGCGACTTTCTGCTTTGAGATGCGTTTTCTCCTCCTTGCTGGACTTTCATCTTAACCATGTCATACACACAGTTTGGCTACTCCTATTCAGCAGCCCCTCAGGTAAGTACACAGGGGAAAAAATACAGATATAATTCTGTACTTTTGTGCATCATTTAGACAGTTTCTGATGATCATGTATTTCAGTTACTATTAGAGTTACAACGTACTCAGAATGTCAGACAATGTGGGTACTTTTAAGACAAAACAACTTTCTTATTATTTTTTTATACATGTTATTAAGATATTAATTTTATCTGTTATTATTTTGTGTTGTGTGATGTAAACATCACATTTGATGATCTTATTTAAGTAATATTTAAAACATTTTATAGCCTTTTCCAACATATTAGAAACTCATAGCATAAACAGCAAAGGATGTGCAGAAAAATATGATATGAAGCTGCTTATTCACCTGGTTCTAATTCAAATTTTATGTTCCACCTTAAATGTAAGTGAATGTAACTGCTGCACTGTTTAAGGTGGAACGGAAAATTCCAATAAGAAGCTGGCAAATGAGATTCAGTCTCATTGTAACTTCTGAGTCAATTTATATGGGAAGTTAATCTGTGAGTGTCAAGAACCTTTTAAAGAAGCTTATAACGTAAACGTTCTGCACCAATTTAAGGTTCTTTCTGTAATGTTTCAGAGATTCTTTCAAATGTAAACACATTCTTCACACTCTCCCTTACTAGAAAGGTTCATTAAGGACTCATCTACTGAAAGGTCCTTTAGGAAAGCAAAGCTGGTTCTTCTTTGAAATGCGCCAGATAGCTTCCAGGACCAGCTTGGAGAAATCTGATCTTATTCATCTCCTCCTACAGCTCCTGTGGTCCTCCAACGCTTTGGGTGCATGCTATGAGTCTGGCAGCGGCTCGTCATTAGACGCTGGAGTAGTAGCCTCCCCCCAGAGCTCTCTTTACTGTCCGGTGTATGAGAGGAGGCTGGTGGCCTCCGCGAGGCATGACCTGAACTCTACTTATGGGAAAAACCACAGCTATGGGACTTACAGCTCATATGGGACGGATTCAACTTCTCTCTATTCTCTGGTGTGTATTTTACTTGAGCTGTTTTTATATATACTAGAAAAAGTTCTTGATTAAGTTTTACTGTAATGTAGTAGATTTCATTTATGCAGAAATGACGTACACATTTCAATCAAATAATATTTTTTCAGCAAAAGGGCAGGCAGGGGTGGTCAGCAGCAGAGTTACAACACCACCGGTGCAGCTCATCGGCTAATCAATAAGCCTTTTATTAGTTGAATCAGGTGTGTAGGAGCAAGATCTTGCAACTGTGCTGTGCAGTGGAGCTCTAGGAGTGGAATGAAGAGGCTTGTACGCAGTCGTAGGCAAACGTTTGGGCACCCCTGGTCAAATGACACGTTTTGTGGATTTTGTAAGTGAAAATAAGTGCACGCTTCCTCTACAGAGAGTGCCTGATTTAATGCATATTTCTTTACTTAATTGAACATATTGGAAAAAAAATCAACCCTAAAATGGGATCTGTGCAAAACGTCTGGCACATTTTATCTTTTTTTTAACCATAAGAGCCAAAAAATAGAAATTGTGCATCAACGTTTATAGAAAAATGCCATATTTACATGTATTTACTGAAGAGGACGTGTTAAGTTATTTTCATATAGAAATTCAACCAGGGTTTGTTCATATTACCATAAGCTTCCTTTCTAAAAGGAGGCTTAACACCATGAATAAAGCAGTGTAAAGTACGTGATAATAGTAACTTCTTCTTTTAAAGTCTGAGGTACTCGAAAACACTAGAAAATGGTTTGGGATACAATGATAGTAAATAACTAGACAATTTGACTAAGCTAAATTGCACTGTAACACATTTAGCCCCCCTATATCGCCAGGGCCCACCAGCAAGTTTTATTACACACTTCCTATGAACACCTATGAATACCTCAGCCTGTTTAAACTGAAGTCTGTATAAGGGTCTTTCGTAGTATACACCCGTCTGTTGTCTTCTACTTACTGAATCTAAGGAAACTGAACCTGAGATGTGCATTTTCCAGTGATTTTCCTGTTTATGACATTATAATGAAACATAGCATAAGTTCGTTTGCACTTACCACCTGGCTACTCCAAAGAGTTAACCTATACTATTTTTTACCACATACAGCAGAAATATAGCCATTTTACTTACTGTCCAAAACAATCAGTGAACCTACACATGTCTCATAGGTTTAATAGGAAATGTTGATGATGGGAAAATAATAGAACATCTGACAAATGAATGAGCTCTTAGGGAACTATTTTGCATGTACCTCCCCACCCTGAATAGGAAAAAAACACTCTAGGCCAAATCCTCCTCTCAAAACAATCGTAGAACAATGTCCAAGGCATCAGGCAGCAAATTCATAACCCTTTGCAAAATAACTTGTGATTAAGTTTTTAGAGGTGTTAAGCTCTTTGGGTGTCTGGTTCCTATCAACACCACTGTGAAGAATTCCTACTCCAGACGTTTCTCTAGAATGGTGCATTTCACATCAAACCCCTTGATTCCCCTTCAAGGGCTAGAATCTGTTGGGCATTTTAATACTCTATAGTGTGACTGTCTGTGTACTTGCCCTCAAAATAAGTAAGTACTTTGGAGTTTTTACCAAACATTTACCAATTTAATAAAACTAATAAGTGCTAGAGCCTGTTTGGCATTTCAGCGTAATCTAGTCCGGCTGCCTTGGAATTTGCCATCATTTTACCAAAATAAATCCTTGTACTTTGACATTTGTACCTCTCAGTTACCTGCTTAATACCTAGAGCTTAAGAGACTGTAAAAGAAGCTGCTTTCTACTGTTTAGCAGCTGTTTGCTCCTTTACTTTCTTAAAGGGGAACTCCACTAACTTTCTGCATAAATAAATAAATGGATGTAAACAAAGTCATTCAGAGCAGTTTGATGTGAAAATGTGCCAATCTAGAGAAACGTACAGAGTCAGACCCGTTCACAGTGGTGGCGATAGGAACCAGAGGTCCGAAGCATTTAACACTTAACGCTACATCTAAGAAAATGATTATATAAATGATTTTGAACATAACGATGCCCGAGACTTCGTTATATAATATTTTTGAAGCTTTGGTCATCAAAAAACAGATTTTTCTAAAAAAAAAAAATCCCCCGTAGCAGAGATACGTGCAGGGCATTGTAAAGCAAAATAGTCCCTCAACATTTTTTTAAAAAATATTACATATAAAAACTTGACACAGCAGACATGTGTAGGTCCTGTGGTCATTTTGGATTGTAAATAAAATGGCTATATTTGTGTTGTAGACCTTGTGACCTCTGGTTCCTACCAACACCACTGTTAAAAAAATCAAAAAATCGAAACCATTTCACATCAGACCACTCTGAACGACTTTGTTTGCTGCCTTTAAGTGCACTGGCCATCTTTGGCTCTGGTGTCAGTGTAAAAGGAGGGAGTGGTGTGTGTTGAAAAGCTTTCAAGCTTGCTTTTCATGCCTGTGCTCATGCTTAATGTGATGTTCTTGTGGACAGAGCAAGCTTGGTGAGAAAGATGGAACAGGGTCAGCACATGGAAGGGTCTCTCAAGGTCCAGCTTACTACCCATGTGATCATCCATTTGGACAGTATGAAGGATATGGGTAAGATATAGGATTTGTGGAAGTGAGAGGACTGTACAATATATTGCTTGTTGTTGTTATTATAATATCGATGTCTCACAAGGCTGTAATATGCAAATGAGTCTTCTAACCAGTAAGAATGCTTTTTTTACTGTGTGACCAGTCACAGCTGCAGATGAGTTTTTATGTTGTTTTAGTAAATTAAGATATTCAAGTAATACAACAAGAGTAAACTACGGTTGTATGTGAAAGTTTTAACGCCCCAGTCAAATGAAATGTTCTGTTTATTTTATAAATAAAAAATGAGTTAACATATCTTCTACAGAGAGACACTTAAATATGTATTTTTTTCTTAAAAATGTTAGTGAACAGGTTTTATCTATTGGCTGAATGTCACATACGGGAAAAAACAAAAACATAAAATGTTAAGGTGCTATGCTTTTTGCACAGGCCACATTTTCTGTTTTCATTTTTCTCTTAATATGTTAAACTCAGTAATTGAAGGGTGTATTAAAATGCCAGGGGCAACAGTGGCAAGGAAAAACTCCCTCAGAGCTGAGGAAGAAACCTTGGGAGGAACCAGGCTCACCGGGGGGGACCCATCCTGCTCTGGTCAAACTACCTACAAGTGATTACACTACTAATATTAATAGCAGTAATATTGGTATTAGGAATAACTAGGAGTCTATGAGAACATCAGCGTAGGGTGGGCAATATATTATATTATGTATATATATAATAATATAATATATATATATTATAAAGGACATGGTAACTTATTTTTACGTGGAAAATCAACAAAACATGTTATTAGATCAGGAGTACCAAACATTTTCTGTACAGCTTTACACTAGTTAAAATAATGCAGGCAAACTTTTAACCATATCATTGATTGACCAGTGCAGTGTAATATATTTCAAGATATTTGGGAATCACAGTATAAATGCAAGGACACGTTTCCCTCATTATGCAGCTGTAAAAAGCAGGTTTAATGAGGCTCTTTGCATATCGCTGCTGTTGGAACAAAACCTCATATCTCCAAAATGATAACTTTATAGGAGAAGGAAAAAACATACAGTATTTTTAACATAAGTCAGTGGAACCAGACTTTTTTCCAAGCCATTTTGGGTCATTTCTTTTGGGCCATTAATCATGAAATTTACATATAATGTAAAGAGCAACAAGCATTTTCAATTTATATAAAAAAAACAACAAAAATGGAGATACAAGGCTTTGTTCCGACAGCAGAGGTCTAAATGTATCATAAAACTCCAAACTGTGCAGTTGCGTAGTTATAAAACACTTATAAGACTATGCACCCCTTCAAGGTACGGATCTATGGATGTTAGTACAAGAAGGAAAAACGCCACCAGAGAGACCACCAGCACCCTGAAAGCGTGGCTACAGGAGCACAAGAAGAACCCATACCCCACCAAGGGCGAGAAGATTATGCTGGCCATTATCACCAAAATGACCCTCACCCAGGTGTCCACCTGGTTTGCTAATGCCAGGAGGAGGCTCAAGAAGGAGAACAAAATGACCTGGTCCCCCCGCAACAAAAACTCAGACGAGAAAGGCTGCGATGAAGACAGCGACGATGTTGAGGGGTCACAGGAGGAGAACATAAAATCTGAGAAAGAGCCTGATGGTAAGTAATTCTGTATTTGGTCTCTGATGAGCAAATATAAACCACAAGACTGTGTTAGCAGTAGACTAAGACTAACTCCTCTCAGTTTGACCATTTGAATTTTTACTATTTTGCACATACACTGAGTTGCCATTCATTACACAGACCTAGAACCTCAAACCTGTACCAAAAGTCAGAGACCACCAGTCATTACTCTTAAACATTTCAGCGCATGATTCTTTGGGGAACCTTTAGTGTAAATGATGTGTGAGTGTGAAGAATCTTTGTAAACATTGATAAACCTCCTCAAAATTATGGTTCTTTAGGGGTCTTTAGTAAAGAAAATGGTTCTCTGTGGAGCCATAAACTCTCAAAGAACCCTCTGCATGATTAAAGGGTTCTTTGCATCATTAAAGGATTCTTCAGATTGATGGAGAATGTGCTATAAATGGTTCTATACAGAACCTTTTTTGAAAGGGGTTCTAAAAGGCACATTCTCCATTAATCTGAAGAACCCTTCCATGATACAAAGAACCCTTTTACAATGCAAAGGGCTCTTAAGAGTTCATGGTTCTATATGGAACCATTTTCTTTACTAAAGAACCCTTGAAGAACCATCCAACTTTGAAAAGGTTCTTCACATTCACATATCTCATTTACAAAAATGATTCATGATGTTTTTTGTGCACGATATCATAGAAGAACCACAGTTGGTTTCCTGAGAAAGATGGTTCTTTAGAGAACCCTTTTTTGTAAATGAGATGTAAAGCACCATGTAAAGCTTGCAGAATATTCACACAATGGAAAGGTTCTAGGAAATGTTTTTAAAATGGCATAGAACCTTTACATTATGTGGAGGATATTTTAGAAGAACTAAAATGGTTCTCCAATGGCGCTGCTTAAATAATGTGGAATGTTTTTAATGATGCACTCCTAAATATATGGATGCCAAAATGGGTTCTCCAGAGTGAGGTCACATAAGAATCACTTTTGGTTCCCTAAAGAACTTTATTTAAAATGAGAACTTTTTAAAGGGCCCATATCATGGAAAATTTCATTTACAGAAAATGGTTTCTAAAAGGGTTCTCTGCATAAAGCCATAGAAAAACAACTTTTTACTCAATAAAAACGATGAATGAATGGTTTAGGGAATTTTTTGTGAATGATATGACAACAGAGTGAGTGAATGAGTAAGTGAGTGATTGAGTGACTGAATGTGTGAGTGAGTGACTGAGTGTGTAAGTGATTGAGTGACTGAATGTTTTGAGTGAGTGAGTGAATGAGTGAGTGAGTGAGTGTGTGAGTGACTGACTGAGTGTGTGAGTGAGTAAGTGACTGAGTGACTGAATGTGTGAGTGAGTGATAGACTGAGTGTGTGAATGAGTGACTGAGTGAGTGTGTGAGTGAATGAGTGAGTGAACGAGTGAGTAAGTGAGTGAATGAATGACTGAGTGAGTGTGTGAGTGAGTGAGTGACTGAGTGTGTAAGTGAATGAGTGAGTGATTGAGTGACAATGTGTGAGTGAGTGAGTGACTGAGTGTATGAATGAGTGAGTGAGTGAGTGAGTGAATGAGTGAGCGAATGAGTGAGTGCGTGAATGAATGAATGAGTGAGTGAATGAGTGAGTGAGTAAGTTAGTGAGTGAGTGTGTGAGTGATTGAGTGACTGAATGTGTGAGTGTGTGAGTGACTGGGTGTGTGAGTGAGTGAATGAGTGAGTGAGAGAGTGAGTGTGTGTGTGAGTGAGCGAGTGAGTGAATGAGTGACTGAGTGAGTGAGTGTGTGAGTGACTGACTGAGTGTGTGAGTGAGTAAGTGACTGAGTGACTGAATGTGTGAGTGAGTGATAGACTGAGTGTGTGAATGAGTGACTGAGTGAGTGTGTGAGTGAATGAGTGAGTGAACGAGTGAGTAAGTGAGTGAATGAATGACTGAGTGAGTGTGTGAGTGAGTGACTGAGTGTGTGAGTAAGTGAATGAGTGAGTGATTGAGTGACTGAATGTGTGAGTGAGTGAGTGACTGAGTGTATGAATGAGTGAGTGAGTGAGTGAATGAGTGAGCGCGTGAATGAATGAATGAGTGAGTGAATGAGTGAGTGAGTAAGTTAGTGAGTGAGTGTGTGAGTGATTGAGTGACTGAATGTGTGAGTGTGTGAGTGACTGGGTGTGTGAGTGAGTGAATGAGTGAGTGAGAGAGTGAGTGTGTGTGTGAGTGAGCGAGTGAGAGAATGAGTGACTGAGTGAGTGAGTGTGTGAGTGACTGACTGAGTGTGTGAGTGAGTAAGTGACTGAGTGACTGAATGTGTGAGTGAGTGATAGACTGAGTGTGTGAATGAGTGACTGAGTGAGTGAGTGAGTGACTGAGTGTGTGAGTAAGTGAATGAGTGAGTGATTGAGTGACTGAATGTGTGAGTGAGTGAGTGACTGAGTGTATGAATGAGTGAGTGAGTGAGTGAGTGAATGAGTGAGCGAATGAGTGAGCGCGTGAATGAATGAATGAGTGAGTGAATGAGTGAGTGAGTAAGTTAGTGAGTGAGTGTGTGAGTGATTGAGTGACTGAATGTGTGAGTGTGTGAGTGACTGGGTGTGTGAGTGAGTGAATGAGTGAGTGAGAGAGTGAGTGTGTGTGTGAGTGAGCGAGTGAGTGAATGAGTGACTGAGTGAGTGAGTGTGTGAGTGACTGACTGAGTGTGTGAGTGAGTAAGTGACTGAGTGACTGAATGTGTGAGTGAGTGATAGACTGAGTGTGTGAATGAGTGACTGAGTGAGTGTGTGAGTGAATGAGTGAGTGAACGAGTGAGTAAGTGAGTGAATGAATGACTGAGTGAGTGTGTGAGTGAGTGACTGAGTGTGTGAGTAAGTGAATGAGTGAGTGATTGAGTGACTGAATGTGTGAGTGAGTGAGTGACTGAGTGTATGAATGAGTGAGTGAGTGAGTGAGTGAATGAGTGAGCGCGTGAATGAATGAATGAGTGAGTGAATGAGTGAGTGAGTAAGTTAGTGAGTGAGTGTGTGAGTGATTGAGTGACTGAATGTGTGAGTGTGTGAGTGACTGGGTGTGTGAGTGAGTGAATGAGTGAGTGAGAGAGTGAGTGTGTGTGTGAGTGAGCGAGTGAGAGAATGAGTGACTGAGTGAGTGAGTGTGTGAGTGACTGACTGAGTGTGTGAGTGAGTAAGTGACTGAGTGACTGAATGTGTGAGTGAGTGATAGACTGAGTGTGTGAATGAGTGACTGAGTGAGTGAGTGAGTGACTGAGTGTGTGAGTAAGTGAATGAGTGAGTGATTGAGTGACTGAATGTGTGAGTGAGTGAGTGACTGAGTGTATGAATGAGTGAGTGAGTGAGTGAGTGAGTGAATGAGTGAGCGAATGAGTGAGCGCGTGAATGAATGAATGAGTGAGTGAATGAGTGAGTGAGTAAGTTAGTGAGTGAGTGTGTGAGTGATTGAGTGACTGAATGTGTGAGTGTGTGAGTGACTGGGTGTGTGAGTGAGCGAGTGAGTGAATGAGTGACTGAGTGAGTGAGTGTGTGAGTGACTGACTGAGTGTGTGAGTGAGTAAGTGACTGAGTGACTGAATGTGTGAGTGAGTGATAGACTGAGTGTGTGAATGAGTGACTGAGTGAGTGTGTGAGTGAATGAGTGAGTTAACGAGTGAGTAAGTGAGTGAATGAATGACTGAGTGAGTGTGTGAGTGAGTGAGTGACTGAGTGTGTGAGTAAGTGAATGAGTGAGTGATTGAGTGACTGAATGTGTGAGTGAGTGAGTGAGTGAGTGAGTGAGTGACTGAGTGTATGAATGAGTGAGTGAGTGAGTGAATCAGTGAGCGAATGAGTGAGCGCGTGAATGAATGAATGAGTGAGTGAATGAGTGAGTGAGTAAGTTAGTGAGTGAGTGTGTGAGTGATTGAGTGACTGAATGTGTGAGTGTGTGAGTGACTGGGTGTGTGAGTGGGTGAATGAGTGAGTGAGAGAGTGAGTGTGTGTGTGAGTGAGCGAGTAAGTGAGTGACTGAGTGAGTGATTGTGTGAGTGTGTGAGTGAGTGAGTGATTGCGTGAATGAGTGATATGTGTAAGTGTGAAGAACCTTTTAAAGTTTAATGTCCGCATAATGTAAAAGAAACCCCAAATTGCTTCTATGCTTTTCTAAACATTCAAAAAGAGTTTTTTAGACCTTGAAAATGTTCTTCACACTCACAAATCTCTTGGATCTTTAGGGAACTAAAGTGGTTCTTCCATGGCATTGTTTAAAGAACCCTTGCGGACAACTTTTAAAGAGTGTGGATGAGGATGATCCCTCTGTTGCAACACAGTTTGTCAGCCCCCTTCCAGCCAATATATCAAAGGAAAGAGACCACTGTAGGACCACCACAGAGCAGATATTATTTGGGAGGTGGACCTTTCTCAGCACAGCAAATGATATTATGGAGGCTACTGAGGTTTTGAAAAACTATGTGCTGTATGTTCCTTGATTTCAGACAACCCCAGAGCAGACGATGCAGATTTGCCACAAAGTGATTTGGAGGATTTGGACCTAACGGAGTCCGACAGCTCCGAGTGCGAGCCTAAAGCGTCGTTTACTGTGAGCACTCATCCAGACTCACAGGACTGCACGAGTCATCGCTTCAGAGAGCCTCTCTTACACATCTCTCTTCCAGAGATGTCTGGTTTTGGTAAAGCCTGCTTAGGATCTACAGCTGATGGCAGCCACCCTGCAAAGGCTTTCTACGGTCGACAAGAAGGACAGACGGCCGAGACCAAGCCCAAAATCTGGTCACTAGCACAGACCGCCACTTCATTAAACAATGCTGACTACCCATCATGCATGCACAAAGATCTAGGCGTGAGGTCATCCTCTGTCGAGTGCCATTTAGACTCAGACTTGGCAGAAAGCCAGCAGGACTCTGCAGTGTCCAGTCTCAGAAACTGGATAGACGGTGTCTTCCAGGATCCCCTGTACTCCCAAAGCAACTTAAACCAAACATTCTCCAGCTCTTCCGGACTGTGGGCGGGCTCCAGCAGCTGTCCAACGTCAGAGAACACTGTTCATGGACTGCAAGAGCCGGTTACCTCTGCTCAGCTTACATAATCAACTGGAATGGTTTTTAATACGCACTCTTAAAAGTAAAGGTTAGAGAAAGGGTTCTTTGGCACTTTCCACAAAGAAACTTTCAAAGGATGGTTCATTAAAGAGCCAAGTCTATAAATAAGAAACTTTTTAAAGGGCCCATGTCATGGGAAATTTTCCAGTTTTTTTTTAATTAAAGATACTACATTGTTGCTGTCTTGCAAAAACCTTGTATCTCAATTTGTGCTTTTTTTTTGCTTAGTTTGAAAACGTCTGTTTCCCTTTGCATTGTATAAAGATACCATGATAAATGGACTAATCTAAATGACCCAAAATGACTTCCTACCTAAACTTCCACTTTAAAAACACTTTTTTTCCTTCATTCTCCTGTAAAGTTACCATTTTGGAGATACAAGGTTTTGCTCCAGTAGCAAAGATATGGAAACAATGTTAAAGTTTCAGAACTTACTATTCCTTCTCCATTCCATACAGTTCATATATCAGAAGGAAGCTACAAAACAGCCCAATTTGAAAACGTCATTTCTGTGATGTCACAAATATACAGTACATATATATATATATATATATATATATATATATATATATATATATATATATTTATTTCCATCCATTCAGCCTCCAGCAGTTAGTGCTGCCCATTCATGCACAAAACCTTGTATCTCTTGTTTCTCCATTTTCTGTTTTTCATTTTTTTGCCATAATTTGAAAACACCAGTTGTCCCTTAGAATATGTGACAGGTCGTTAATGAAAGGACCAATAGAAATGCTCCACAATTGCTTGGAATAAAATCTTTTTTCATTAGCTTATATTGAAAGTTATGAATATTATTCCATCTTCTGTAAAGTTTTAGAGATGTTTTGGCTAAGAAATGATGCACACACACGTCTGTTTTTGGTGCACAGAAAAACGTACGATATGGGCCCTTCTATATCAGTAAATGTTCTTCCAAAAGTCCAAACCAAGAACCATTTATAAACCTTTATTTTTAAGACTGTATTAAATATTTTGTAGATTTGCTGAATTCATCACCAATACTGCAGTATTACATATGCAGCTTATGTTGAGCATGATCTACAGAGAAGCCTATTGAACACTTATGAACACAAACCTGGTTTACAGCACTGAATAAAGTGTTCAGTGTTTATTCAACGTTAGGAAACGCCCTGTGTTATTACTAACAACGCATAGGGAAATCTGCTGAATCATCTGTTTCAAAGGTTAAAATTAAAAACACTTCAATTAAGATAGATTTAGAGAGAAAAACACATTTCCACCTTAAAGAAATGCAGCATTTTTACCCCAGAATGTTTTCCCAGTGATCACTACTGTATGATAGCACACCACAAAGACATGCCAATCTAATTTATTACTTATCTCACCGAAATAAAGGGTTGCTTTATGAAGAAAGCATGAAATTGTCGTTCACTGTCCACAGTGCTGAAACATCCACCCTGCTTAAAAAGGCAAATTTCTCTCTCCCTCTTTCTCTCTTGGTTACAATGCTTTCATATACACTCACCGGCCTGTTCAATTGCTTCTTAACACATAGCTAATCAGCCAATCACACAGCTGCAACTCACTGCATTTAGGCGTGTAGAGGTGGTCAAGACAACTTGCTGAAGTGCAGACCGAGCATCAGAACGGGGAAGAAAGGGGATTTAAGGGGCTTTGAACGTGGCGTGGTTGTTGGTGCCAGACGGGCTGGTCTGAGTATTTCAGAAACTGCTGATCTACTGGGATTTTCACGCTCAACCATCTCTAGGGTTTACTGAGAACGGTCAGAAAAAGAGGAAATATCCAGTGAGCGGTCAGTTGTGTGGATGAAAATGCCTTGTTGATGTGAGAGGTCAGAGGAGAACGGGCAGACTGGTTCCAGATGATAGAAAGACAACAGGAACTCAAATAACCAACCAGAATCTCTGAGGAACGTTTCCAACACCTTGTTGAAAGTCTGCCATGAAGAATTAAGGCAGTTCTGAAGGCAAAAGGGGGTCCAACCTTTTACTAGCAAGGGGTACCTAATAAAGTGGCCGGTAAGTGTATAATAATAGACATAAGCAGCTGTAAATTGCATCCTGTCATCCTGTAACAGATCAGTAAAAGGTGACATGCAACAAGTAAACAGATCATCTGTACATATGCTGAAGTCAGTCATATATACACTGAATTTAAAGTGTAAAAAATAACAAAAAGATTATTTACATATACATTCCATAAAACCCTGTTCATAAAGGCGTTGATTTTCATTAATTATTCCTGTCTATCTTATTATGTGGCGCTGCAGAGTCAGAAAACCTGCTATGTCAGCTCTATTAAGTGCTACATGGACAGAGGCCATTTCTATTGATAAGGGACGATCACCGGCACCAAAAGTAATCAGTTCGTCCACCAATAGAACATCTCACCACCTCCCGGAAGCCTAGTCTAAGTAATCTATGTTGATTCCTGAAGGAGTTGATTATCCAGATCCTGTATTTCTGTCACTACAATAAGTGTTTAGTAGCTCAATGCAGTTGAGCTGGTAGCTGGCAGATGTGAGTAGAAATGAATTAGACTTATTTAAAGGGGGATTGTGCCATTTGATTATAAAGATGTAAACAAAATCATTGATAATGTTTAATGTGAAATGCTGCACTGTAGATAAAATGTACAGACTTCTATTTTCTTCACAGCCGTGGTGATGTGAAGCAGGGGCTGCAGTGTCAAAAGTGCAACTAGCTATTATATTATGTACCATTTTCCCTTACAGTCCTCTGCATGTACAGCCTCACCATGACAGGTACATGGGTGTGTGTGTGTGTTAGTCCAAAGGTTTGTCTGAAAACTATTATTAATCAGGGTCTCGGACATCAGGCAGCCCATGTGTAACCCGTTCAAGCAATAATAATAATAATAGATCTTACTAAAAATAATAAATATTAAAAATCTTTCTATGATATCTGGTTCCTGTCAGCAGCACAGCGGGCAAGTCTGACTCAGTAAGTTCCCTTAGAACGAAGTATTTCACACCACACGACACAGAATGATTGTTTACATGTTTACATCTTATCAATATAATTATGCAGAAAATGTGAATGCAGGAATTTCCCTTTAATGGGCCCATATTTTGAACTCTTTTTAAATAAACAGTTGTAGTGTGTAAGTTGGAAGGTATACTGTTCATGATGGGCTGTAGTTACATTTAGTTTGATGGATTTAAGTAAAAATTTGACGGACCTGTAGGTTTCTGAGTAGCTTCAAATGCTACCACCTTTACTTAAGCTCAAGCACATTTGAGTGTTTGAGGAATGTAATTGTTATTCAGTTACACTCAACAATACAAGTGTTGTTGAGAGTCTGCCACGAAGAATTAAGACAGTTCTGAAGGCAAAAGGGGGTCCAACCTTTTACTAGCAAGGTGTACCTAATAAAGTGGCCAGTGAGTGTACTTTTTAAATTTCATTCTTTTCCTCCTGATCTGCTTTGTTGTTGCTCACATCTCTCACTTTGGAGCTTTAATGTTTTATATCAGACCAAAAGGATCTCCAAAAAGAGAAAAAAAGAGCCTAATGATCTTCACTTCCTGCGCTGATAGACACCGGATGTAAGATGTTCCACTGCAGGTCTATAGAGAACTTTCCTGGAGGGAAGCGTTTCAACTCAGGTTGTTTTTTAGTGGCTATTAAAAGTCACTGTTCCATTGCTGTAACAATGAGAGGTGGACAGTAACTAGTTACGTTTAATGACATTTTCTGATGGATTTGTATGTTTCTGAGCTGGGAAAGAAGTCTATTTGTCACACAGCCACTTCACATTTAACTTCATCTCCCAGTTTTCTTTTTGGATTCTGTCGGGTTGGTTCAGCTCCTGGGCTGCTTAACTCTCTCATTTCTCACATCAGCATTGTATTTCAGACCAAAGGGATCCCAAAAGGAGAAGAATAGAGCCAAACTTCACCTCCTGTGCTGGTAGATAGTGGATGTACTAAGTAGCTCCACTGCAGTGCTGTAGGGAACTCAGCACTGAACAATATGATCTTCATTAAAGCAACATTGAAGTAAAACTACTTTTACTGGAATTTGGTTTTAGACAACTCTGGTAGTTGGGCAGTTTGTAATTTCTTATGAATTAAAGCAGCATTCAAACAAGAATTTAAAGATAATATTACATTAAAAACTAGAATATGACTCACTGTAGCCCATAGTGATAGCAGTTAAGGCAGATAAGCTCTTGCTTATTTTTCAGGTTTGAAGCTGGGGATGATGATGATAAAGTATTCATTAGAACAGAGGAGGAATCCGCCGCAGCCTTGTGTGGAATTAACGATTTCAGGTTAAATAATTCAGGATGAATTCACCCGAGAATTCCATTCTTTTTCAGCTTTATAAATAAGTTACATTTAAGGTAATAAATAAAGACATCCGGCTTCTCTGCCAAGCTGACTTTTCTCTGCGCCATGCTAAAGAGAAACAGACAAAACAGCTTCTCGGCTGCAAGGACATGACAGTTCGGCAAGGACATGAAAATCCTCCACTGCCAGTAAAGATGGCAATGTCTTATGGGCAGAATAAATAAGCAGAATAAATACGGGAGCATTCTTTTACAGGCTGTGCTGAGACATGAAGCTGATAGGATCAGCTTTCACACTGTTATTACCACATGAGTAAAACCTTCAGTGTTGGGAAAGCACACCTTACAGCAGTGCTGTCTTATACAGTTTCTGTCTTGTCTGTTTTAGAGCTTTTCTGCGCTAAGCAAACCTAATCCAGCTCATTTACTCAAAGATAGGCCCTTCATGTAGTTATAATGTGAAAGATAGAGGACTAATGACTAAGCTCTCTCAAAATGAGTGATATTAACAACAAAAGACAAAAGAACATAGCATCTGTCTGATATACAGGACTGTGCGAAAGTCATTTATTCAACCCCTTAAATGACCAACGTTCTCTTACACACTTCAATAACCTATGAATGTCCAGTTAGTTTGCATTGAAGTCCCTTTAGTTACTGAGTAATAAGCCTTAATATGTTAATCTCCAGTAAAAACAGCCTTATACTGCTGTTTAACCAGTTTAACCAGCTGTTTACAACAAAACCTGTTCCCAAAGTCAATGTCATTCGGTTCATTCACACATTCACAGAATCAATTACTCAAAAAACACCTCAGCTGTGTTCAAATCTATTTCTCGTGTACATCTAAAATAATAAACTTGCATAAGGCAGGGGAACGACAAAGAAAAATACAGGAGTTTTTAAAACTGGTGTGTAGAAAAATATTATAAGCTATAGAAAAATGCAACACATAACAACCACCTGAAAGTCCTGGTAGACCAAGAAAGGCGCCCCATCAGATAAACAGCACTTAAAGCTTTCATCTTTGAGAGAGACGAGAAAATGAAGCTGCTTCAGATCTGAAAACGTCCACAGGGGTTTCTGTCCATCCTTTCACTGAGAGGAGCACTGTGAGTCTGAAAGGATGTGTAGATGTCAAGAATCCCTCATGGAGAAAAGGACACAGACACATCAAACAAAGAAGCTGCTGGTGTTCTTAGACCACCAGGCTGACCACCCCAGAGTCCAGACATCAACATCACTGGCTGTGTTTGGGATTATTTACATTTACATTTATGGCATTTGGCTGACGCTCTTATCCAGAGCGACTTACAATTTGATCATTTTACACAGGTAGGCCAAGGCGGTGTTAGGAGTCTTGCCCAAGGCAAGGTCTTGCCCATTTGTATCATGAAACGTGAACTGTGAAGGTGTGAAAAATGTCCCTGCAGATTTCTTTGAAAAACTAAAAGTGAGTCTCCTGAAAAGAATGGAAGCTGTAATTACGGTAAAGTGGACACACTAAACACTGAAAAAAACAAAGGGCAGTATCTGACTTTTGTTCAGAACTGCAGATTGTATAATCACAACACATTAGCGTTAAAACCTAATCACATCAATTCTGTTAAATACGTTAATACACTGATTGTATGGAGCCTAAAATGTGTTGTCCTTAACAGAGAGCACAGACGGGTCAAATTCATGGAAATTCAAACATTGTTCACTTTGTTTAAAGCAAGCGTTTGATGTAGTTTGTACACAATGTTGAAATTTCATTTCATGCCATTCATTCCCGAGTCCATAGATTCCCTATATGGAAACTAAACTGTAAACAGTCCACTGTGAATTCACTTGTTTTCTGATGGCCAATCCATTTGTATACATATGCCTTTTCAATCTACATCAGTTTAGCCCCACCCATTCACAGTGAAGTTATAAAGAATATTTTAGACCTGACTGATGTTTGAATGAGGTGCAATAGAAGGTAGCCAATCAGATCAAATTTGCATATGTCTTAAACGCACAGTAGCAAATGTGTGCATATATATATCATATACATATATATATATACACACACACACACACACACACACACACATATATATATATATATAATATGTAATTCAGTTTTTGACATAATTAGAAAATACCTGTTGCCCTGTACATTGTGTGTACATTTCATGATGAATGATGAATGACTAAAATAAATGACCTAAAATAACTTGAAACATGTCTGGTTCAACTGACTTACATTAAAATTAAAGTATGTTTTTTTTGCTTCTCCTGTAAAGTTACTATTTTAAAGATACAAGTTTTTTTCCCCCATATATACCCATACATATGTGTGGACAAGAAAAATGTGAGATACACGCCCTTCTGTTTGGAGAGTGCAGGACCAGTAAAATCAATGAATGGATCAATAAAATAGTTGATTAAACATTTTCTGCACAGCCTTAGTCTTTCCAGACAATTCTATCACACAGCTCTCTGTCTTTGCTGTTACTGTGCAGGCTATATATGTTATTTTGTATGAAAAGCGGACAAGATCACAGTCTCAGTCTGATGAAAAAACCATGAGGAATAAGAAACTTTACCCTCCATTCATTTTCTCATTATTTATACTCCTTTTAATGTCTCAGAGGCTCTCGTGTAACCAAACTGTCACCCATAGCAGGTACATTCAGTAGAAGCTCTTGTCCTGAAACACTAACATGATATTTACAGCAGCGCTAACACGACACTCTGTTCCTCCAGCCATGTAATGCCATTATGTCCAGTTTGTTACTCAAGATGTGGTTTGTGGAGTGAGGATGTGTTTAGTTTCTGTGTTTCTCACAGAAAGATGAAGTAAAACATGAGGACCTACAAAGCCCCGGCGCTGTAAACATGCCCCCAGCGACGCCGATGCTGATCCCACAGAGAAACAACATCTGATTCAAATTTAATTGTCAAAAATCAACAAAGTGTTGGCGCTGCTTCTGACATGTGTTTACTAAAATAGTCTAAACAAAGGAGAGGAAGTCTGAAGTCATCGATCACAACCTTAAGATTCACTTTCCATATTTAACTATGTGGAAAAGTAACCATGCAAGCTCACAAAACTGACGTTAAACCAATAGGCTGGATTTTTTCAGTTAGCCAGGTAGCTTAAGGCAGAAATACAGTGGGTCTGATAGGATTGACCATTACCTTTCTTCCTACTGGAGAGGCTAGATTTGGGCTTAAGTTACCTGGTGAACCAGCAAATAAAAGCAAGGCCTTCAGTTTTGTCATAAATGTCAAAACTTAGTCAAACAACTAACACACCTCTATGATAATGCTACTTTCTTGCTAGCACCCCTAAGGGATTCCAATAGTGTGTTAGCACTAAGCTAACAGTGATTCACATGAACACTTTTTGGATTAAATGCAAACATTTGAAGCTTGTGAAAGGAAATTTCACAGGCATATTAACATGTATTTTGCTTGTATGTATCAGCTTTACAGTGCCTCCGTAAAGTCCTGGCACAGAGCTAACAACTGTTGACAACTGATAGAGGTGGATTGTTCAGGCTACCGTTTGCACTCAGTCAATGACATATCTAGAACTTTCAGAAGGTCCGGAAGAACCGTTCTTACAAAACTGGCCCGACCCATTGCAAATCAAAAAGTGACTGATTGATTCCTCTGTCAGTTTTAAATGATATTTGTAGTTAATCTGACGTTAGGCTTGTAGTTCAGCTCCTGAAGTCCTAACCAATTGGGGAGCTCATTTGACTGTAGTACCAGAGGAAAACAAATCAGCCGTTTCAAGAATTGAATCCAAATTACTGAACAAGTTTCATGTTAAAAACAATAAGGAACAAGGGACTAACACCACAGGTGATCACTGATTGGTCGTTGGCCACACTGGGTTCTGACAGACTGCTTCTGATTGGTTGACAACATAAGAGAATTACCAGAGTTTAAATACAGGGAGCATAATGACTATACTAAATAAAAATGAACTAAACATTACAGGCTTTCTGTGAAGGCCTAGAAGGCCAGGAGTATCTCTACTGGGGTAAACTGAAAAATCTTGCTATGTGAAATGCCCCATACAACTTCTATTCTAAACAAATTTTAGATTTAATTCTGTAACCTTCACTACGTAGCATGTTTGGGATTTTGATTTAAGTTTTGATTTGGTACACATCAACATTCTGCTCTCTTAAATTACCCTGTGGACGTATTGCCCAATCAGGTCTGGCTTAGGCCTATAGCGAAAAATGCTCATTTCTCAGTTCAGTGGAGTCCTGGATTGACCATTAACCCCCCAAGCTATACACACACACCCACACACAGTGTGAGTTATATGTCAGGGTACAGTCTGTGACTGCACTGAGAAACATGACACCACCTCATAAGTAAAGGTCATGACTTTAGTTCATATGGCACAAGCGAGTTAATAATGACAGTTAGTTAAAGTGAGCTGCAATAACAAGGTGAATTTTGAGTGCTTGAGGGTCTTCTGAGGAATAATTAAAGAGGGGGAAGTGAGGTGTGTGTGTGTGTGTGTGTGCTACCAAATGAGCTGTAGAGATGAGTCCATTATAATTACTCTGAATGTGTGTAACCCTCTGAATTTTCCAGTTGTTCTTCTGTAAGATTTACTAACTTTTAAAATTGTAAACATGCTCTCATGTTCTTAAAATGATTGAGAAATAAAATCTTGAAGTTACAGAGAAAGTATCTAAAATAATAGTGATTAAAACACAGGGAAACAAACTACAGAGAAACAGAAGTTTGTAACTATAAATAAAAATATGTTGGAATTATAGAGAACAATATTACACAAAAATATTTTGTGTAATTTAATATGCTAAATGAATATTTTAAAATTATATAATAAGATAACCTACATTTATTCTTGAAGGGATAGATAGATAGATAGATAGATAGATAGATAGATAGATAGATAGATAGATAGATAGATAGATAGATAGATAGATCTTGCAGCTATGGAGAAAATATATTGGAATTACATTGAAAAATATTACAGAAAAAATATATTCATTTAGTATAAATTAGTGTGCTAAATAAATAAAATGATTAAATATGAAGATAACCAAAATCTAACAATGGTGCTGTCCCATTCTTGAAGATAGATAGATAGATAGATAGATAGATAGATAGATAGATAGATAGATAGATAGATAGATAGATAGATAGATAGATTCAAGCATCAGAGAAAATCTTAAAGTTATAGAGAAAATATTTTACATTTTTTAAAATCCTGCACGTAAGTAGTAGTTTTAGTTTTAGAGAAACAAATTCTTGGAGAGGAAAATATCGTAGGAAAAAAAGATATGGTATAAATTAGTATGTTAAGTAAATACAAAAAATTATAATAAGATAATCATAAAAATTTTAATGGTTCTGTCCTATTCTTGAATACAGAAAGACAGACAGACAGACAGACAGATAGATTCAAGCACTAGAGAAGAAAAATCTTAAAGCAAAGAAAAACAAAAACAACCCAGTCTTGCATACAGTACACCGTGCCCGACTACAATGCAGCAAGGCCAACTCCGCTGTAAAAGCTTTACGGATTTTTTTACGCCAACATGCTCCTATATCTTTCCCAGCTCCACTTTAGAGCCATGAATAATAGAAGGTGTGATTTTCTATGCAGCACAATTCATATGCTCAGTTTCACTCCAAAATTTCGCTCTGAGCAATGTTTGAACTAGCCACCTGCCTGCAAGGCCTACACTCGTACCGGAAAAAAGCGGGGGGAAAAATGCGGAAGCCCTTAACAATGAAGCCTTTCCCGTACCTATCACACAAACTGGACAGGACATAGAGCCGATGAGGGTTAATAAGCATCACACTGTCTCCTGCCTTCTGTCACCAGCCCCCCAATTATAGCAGCATGGCTGCTCCTCTCCAACCTGAGAGCCTCCAGCTGGAAAACTCAGTTCCACTGCACGCACCACCAGAGACCTCTACACTGCCTCTACACTGCCACTGGGCCAATTTGGCATGGCCATGCCGACGGAGAATACTCTTGATGAAATATATATATGATCTTCCTCAAACATGTATTGTTCCGCCCTGCTGTTTCTTATCAGACTGAATCCCCTCTGACACTCGACAAAGTTAGCAGGATGAGACTGGAGCCTGCTCTGCCTTTGCTTTAAGAACCAAGTTATCTTCCCACTCTCTCTGAGCTTTTGTTCAGTCTTTTTTTCCCCTTTTTCTTTTTCTTCACGGAGCTGTTCCAGACAGTTGACCAACCTGAAAAATTGCCCATTGATTTGAGTGATGGAGACCTACTGCAGACTAACAGTGTCAGTCAATGGGAGCACATTTACACAAACCCATTCACATTTCAAATCAGTTTAAATCAGATTTTTTACCAGACACCACACAAAAACATCTTTCTGGGAATTCTAGTGCCTATTTCTAAAATACTGCAGAGCACAATGTCAGCTTTATGATCCGGATCCTAAAGAACATCCTCCTTAGTTTTTATACTATTGTGTCCTATTGAATAGCACAAAAAAGCATGAGCACTTCATTCTGCTGCTAAAAATAATGATCAAATATAATTATCATTTTATAGTGGCTATGGGTTCAACACAAAAGACGTCAGCAAATATTGATCAACCGAAGTATCTGAGCACTTGGTGCTATAAAGATAAACAGCGCCCTCTGGCCGTGGAAAAAAGAGACGCTTCACAGAAGCTTGTTAGATTTTCAGGAGCAAATTGAGCAAAGACTTATCTTAAACTCCTTCCATAATTTATGATACTAAATATATATAAACACTTATAACTGTCCTTTCTCTTAAAGGGACCATACCCTATTATTTCTTGTGATTTATTTTTTCCCCTGGGGTCCACTCATGAATTGTGTGGCTTTGTGTAGCACAGACATAATTCATTTAATTCATAGAACATTTTTATGACTACCTTCAGATTCAAACAGACTGTTTTGTGTTCTGTTCTGTACCTTTAAGACTGATATATGCAAATGAGCTCTGTTCAGACTGTGCCTCATTCAAGGACCAGTCCAGGTTGAGACCCTCCCTATAGCTTCACTATGAGTGACTGTATGTTAGAAGTGCTCAGTCCTGGTCCTGGAGAACTACCACCCTGCATGGTTCAAACCCAACATGCCTGGCTCTAATATTGAGATGCCCATGGAGGCCTTCATTATCTGGATAATGAAGGGATGGCAGCCTCAGATCTGTCTTGGACCCTTTGGACCAAGTCGAACCATCACTTAAAAGATCTTTCTTTTCACTGTCACTAACACATGCTGTCTCATCCTCAAGCATTCTAGGGGTTAAATTAGGCCAGAGCAAACCGGAGCGGAACCACAGCACCTTTGTTTCCTCTACACAGCAAGCAGAGTCGAGCCCTGATACTGCAATCTGATGGACATATAATCTCTTTTGTATAAAATCTTTAAGAAATCCATTAAACTATTAAGAAATAAGCTCTTAATAGTCAAAGCAGATGATCCAAGCAGGTAAAAGGACTGATATGGCTCATGTCCGATTGCTGGCATTATTGAACAGAACACTTGGCTTTGGAGACTTTAGTTTTCATCTTTGTCAGAAAAGAATCATCTTGCTATAATTTTAGTTTAAACAGCCAAGTAAATCAATATCAGGCCATCAAATAGACTAGACTTTTAGATTTATTTTTAAGTATTAGGCTAATTTTATTGGATTTTCAAGATACTTCATGATATTTGCATTGGCTGGACACATAAAGAGCATAAACTGGTTGAACTAGAGTCGGCACTGGTTGCGTTCATTCACTGGCATTAAATAGAAACTTTTAATCCAGACCACATTTGTTTATAAACAGAAGTGAAGGTCTTTCATTATTATTTGGATTCGATGGAGCTATTTTTGTACAGGGTTTTGCTTTGAGAAGAGAAAAAAAGTAATTTGTAACAGAAGGAGATGAAAATGGAAATGGACAGAAATGGAAAATGGCAAATATAATCTAAGACATGGGAAAAACTGAATTAGGCTGTTGTCTTCATAGTAAGATTTTATTCTACAGGAAAGTAAAGACACGCTTCTCAGAGGGAATAATTTATAACCAGCAGACTAGAAAGACAGAAGTCGACAGAGTTGTTTCAGTGATGGTGCTTCTGTTGAAACTGCCGTCCACAGTAACCACAGGTGCCCACTTTGGTCAGTTTGTCCTGAGGAGAAAGCCAATTAATGCCAAACTTTTATCAACAACTTAAATTGTGAGCAGTACTGAGCCAAATCGAGCTCTGTTATGAGACTATGAGACCACTGTAAGCATAATAAGACCATTCAACATATTTGTAGATATTTTTAACTTAAAACATCATATTTAGTGAAGTGGTCTAGTACATTATTATATTTTACAGCTTTGGAAATTGAGAAGTTTACCCAGTTGTTTAAATAAGTTTTAATTTCAACAAGCAAGAGAGTCTTCACACTTAGAGAAAACACATTTATTGAACTGCTTACCAGGTTGATGTAGACCTTGGGGTGGCCGAGTGCGCCTCCACCGCCATCGCAGGACACCACTCTTGCTTCTATATCTGTCACAGGCTCCTCTGCAACCAGTTTGATGGCGAAGTTTTCATTCACCTACACAATAATAGATCAACAGAGCCAGAAAGCAGAAGACACATTACAGAATAGTGAGCGCTGCAGTCACAGACATCTTTAAGAACTGAATTTTCAATAACAATAAGCCGACATTGAACATTACCTCTTTTTGTCTACCCACAAATCTGGCTCTCCTCACGTCATTTTCATCAAAAACCTGCAAGCAAAGAAAATCTTTATATGTACAGATTGTTTCCATCTGCTGCTTTTTCGCTCTCATTGAGATAATAAGCCCTCACCAAAGCATTTTTCAAGTAGCACTGATGTATTTTTTGGCTCTATACTGCATTAAATTGGGTTTGAAATGAAACTACGAGTTTCAGGTTAAAGTGCAGAATGACAGCTTTGAAAGAATAGCTCAGTCAGAAAAGCTGATGCTGCAGATAAAGGAAAAGAAACAGCCACCAAATTTAAATATGAATTACTGAATTCAATGGCCGCATGCAAACTGGTGGCTGCTAGCCTAAATTCCATCACTACGCCGGTCACAATCATGAAATTTTAGCTCAGAATTAATGGCCATATAAATAAATGAAGTATCTACTTTACTTGTTTAATGCAACTACTAAAGGACAGCCTGAACAGGTGAATCAGCATCTTGTTTCCTAGCTGTTGATACTTAGTAATTCCCAACTGACGACACAACTCACATAAACAAATATTACTCACTGCTGCCCTCTAACTTTACCTGAACCCAACAGACAAACATGCATAATTCACATTTGGTTTGTAGGGACGTAAACATTTAATTGTGAACGTTACCGACTGTGGTCAGCTCTAACATCTGCAATGAGATTATGTAACTGTGACAGGCTTATCTATCACAGCTCTTTTGAATACATAGTTCTCCATCTCAGAAGATCATAGGTATGTCTAGTGGTTTGGAGGTCACATGTGGAAGGTATAACTGGTCGGCTTTTTTTTTTTTTTTAGCCAGTTGCATGTCTGCGTCCTTCATGCACAACAGAGCTAACAGGCCTAAAGCTGATTATACAGCAGATGCAACATTTACATTGAAAGTCTGCTGCAGTCTCTCTACATAAGGACCAAAGAGGTGTCGATGGACGTGCAGAACATCATAAGGCTTGAAAATAAGAAGAAATCAATCGGAAATGAAACATTTGGAGTGCCAGACTTGCCAGTTATAGGCCTGTCATTCATCAAAGGTATAGACAGTATAAACAGATAGCAGAGAGTCAACATCCATAAACTAAAGCAGGTGTTCTGCACTTTAAACATCACTGTTTCATTTAAAATTCAATCTGTCTAGTAAAGAAAGTGTCACTTTACAACGACTTACAAACTGCATTGAGTGTCTCTTGCTTACATGCATGCCATTAGTGCCCAGTCAAGCAAATTACTGAATATTAAATGATGGATTACATGCATTTACACCAATCAGCCATAATATTAGAACCGCCTCCTTGTTTCTACACTCATTGTCCATTTTATCAGCTCCACTTACTGTATAGCTGCACTTTGTAGTTCTACAGTTACAGACTGTAGTCCATCTGTTTCTCTGATACTCTGTTAGACCACTTTAACGCTGTTCTTCAATAGTCAGGACCCCCACAGGACCAGGACAGAGCAGGAACTATTTGGGTGGTGGGTCATCTTCAGCACTGCAGTAACACTGATGTGTTGGTGGTGTGTTAGTGTGTGGCGCTGGTCTGAGTGGATCAGACACAGCAGTGCTGCTGGAGTTTTGAAAGGGGTCGAACAAAGTATGCACAGAAACATGAACCTATGCCTGTGATAGAAGTACAAAGTGCACTTATGTGTTAAATGGAGCTAATAAAATGGACAATACATAGCTGAACTTCCATCCATCCATCCATCCATCCATCCGTGTAGAAAGAAGCAGGAGGTTTTAATGTCATGGTTGATCAGTGTACTTGGATTCGACATGCATAACTAAACACAAACACATATTACACGATGTGGAACTCTATTTATCGACTGTCTGGAGTTCACTAACGTTATTCTCATGTGTAACATACTACAGAATCGATCAGCTGCTGAAGTAACGCTGGAACTGATCACAACAAACTCGAATTGGGACACGGCCGGGAGATGTTAGCTAAATTAGTACTGAAATACGCGGAAAACACAGTGGTGCCATATTTTTCACCATGTATCTGTTCACAGTATTAAGTTATGGTGCAGTAACTGCTGCTGGTATTTAAAACAGACTAAAGACCAAATGAGTGCTACGTTAGCTAAGTTAGCTCACGGCTAACCGTCTTTGCTACAAGCAAATGAGTTCAGCCTTTATACGAAGCCAGGCTGTACCTGTCCGGTGTGGGTAACTTTCTCCCCGTAGTTGGAAACTGGGACCGTGTACTGTTGAGCGGGAACCGCAGAAAGCCTTAAAACTCCAAGTAGAGTCCTCGAATTTTTACCGAAGGACAAGATCTTAGGAAAGGAGGCTGCCATGTTTCCCCCCGAAGTCCCTCAGCCACCTCTGAGCTTTATCCCTCTCTGCTGCCGCCTGCTGGACACGAGGGGCATTCCGCTGTCTGATTGTTGAAGCGGTCCCTTTACAGTGGACTAAATTTTAAAAACGTAATATGATAGGTGTGAACACATCGTTAAAAAGAGTGAAAACCACACACAGAAATGCAGAAAATAGCAAAGCCGGTCGATAAAATTGCTCACAATGCTTTGAGTGCGCCAGCACTGCAGGTGGCGCTAGAATTAAACAACGCGCACACGTTAAGACGAAGTCTCAACTGTTTGCAGTTAGGGCACTTGAAATGAAGCAAGCTAATGGCAGCCTCTTTTCAAAGGGCCCCAAAAGAACGGCGTCTGTTGTTTGTGTCTTCATCAAGCAGATATTTAATGTACCTAATAACAAGGTAAACTGTTTGAAACTTTTCTAAACACACGTACACCTCAACCAAAGTAGTATTTAATGTTGCAGTGTCTGATGAAATAACTTCTGCACAATCAGTTTCTGACCCTGCTGAAAAAAAAAAGAATGGTTTAAGCTGGTTGATGCTGGTCTAGTGCTGCTGTAGCTGCTCACTCAGCATCATCTCGATCCTGACCGTGGAGGGTGGAGAGTTACTTTAGGGAGTAGGGAATAGGGTACAGTGAGTAGGGAGTAGTGAGTAGGGAATAGGGTACAGAGAGTAGGGAATAGGGTATAGTGAGTAGGGAGTAGTGAGTAGGGAATAGGGTATACTGAGTAGGGAATAGGGTATAGGGTATAGTGAGTAGGGAATAGGGTAGTAAGTAGTGAGTAGGGAATAGGTTATAGTGAGTGGGGAATAGGGTATGGTGAGTAGTGAATAGGGTATAGGGAGTAGGAAATAGGTTACAGTGAGTAGGTAATAGGGTATAGGGCATAGGGAATAGGTTAAAGTGAGTAGGTAATAGGGTATAGGGAGTAGGGAATATGGTATAGTGACTAGGGAATAGGGTACAGGGAGTAGGTAATAGGGTATAGTAAGTAGGGAATATGGTATAGGGAGTAGTGAGTACGGAATAGGTTATAGTGAGTGGGGAATAGGGTATGGTGAGTAGTGAATAGGGAATAGGGTATAGTGAGTAGGGAATAGAGTATAGGGAGTAGGAAATAGGGTATAGGGAGTATGGAATAGGTTACAGGGAGTAGTAAGTAGGGTATAGGGAGTAGGGAATAGGTTACAGTGAGTAGGTAATAGGGTATAGGGAGTAGGGAATATGGTATAGGGAGTAGTGTGTAGGGAATAGGGTAGAGTGTGTAGGGAATAGGGAGTAGTGAGTAGGGAATAGGGTAGAGTGTGTAGGGAATAGGGAAGAGTGTGTAGGGAATAGGGAGTAGTGAGTAGGGAATAGGGTAGAGTGTGTAGGGAATAGGGAGTAGTGAGTAGGGAATAGAGTAGAGTGTGTAGGGAATAGGGAAGAGTGTGTAGGGAATAGGGAGTAGTGTGTAGGGAATAGGGTATAGGGAGTAGGAAGTAGGCACTATCACCTCAGAATGAACAATGACTTTTCTCAAAGTCACCCCCGTCACAGGAAGTGTTAACTCTGAGTCGTGCTGGTGCGCTGTTACGTATTTATAAAGCAATAGAGGGGCTTAATAACAGCTCCGTTAGCTGCGGATATCAATAATATACACTTTATCGACGCAGGTACGTACAAGCGTGTTCTTTAATTCACGCATTAAGCGTTAAAGTGAATCCTTTTTCCGCGCCGTAGCACAACAGGCTTGTGTTAGCTGAGGTAGCTAACGCCAGCTTAGCTGCCTGGCTGGTCCGTTAAGATCAGTGGAGCAGCTCGAAGTCGTAGCGTTAGGCGTTTTTAATCGGTGCTGATCTAGTCTCTGTGTCCGGGTTCTCCAGGTCCAGTCCTGCTAGGTCATATCAGGGCTGTTCGAGCAGGAAAATCAAACAAAGCGTAGCTAATGAGGCTGAAATGGCTTATTCGCCAGCGCCTTGTTGAAAGCTCCCCGTTCCACCTTAAATGGCGCGGCTGTTCGTTACATTCCGAGGCGCCAGAATGCAACTGCTGCACCATTTAAGGTGGAACGGGGAAATTCGAATAAGAAGCTGACTTCAGCTTCGTCAAATCGTACCATAATCTACATTTCGAGACTAAATCGCCACTGTGTGCGCAGAGCCTTGCTGGTGCACTGTTTGGGCGTAGAAGCCACAGTTTCAGGACTCCTGTAGCTGAAGTTCAGTGCAGGCAGTTGGCCTTTGGAAATACAGCCAGATCCTTGGGCAGAGCAAGGCAGCTTTATCAGAGCCTGCAGACTGTTTCCCTGGTGTGACGAATGCTCATTTGGGTTTTGCTTGAAGTAGCTTCACAATGAGATCACCACAAACAATCCATAGTTTCTTTATAAGATAAAAGTACTAGTTTCTGTGACTGCAGCAGGTGCTTTGAGTGTCATCTTCCTTATTGTCTTGTCCTAGTTCAGCAGCAGCTTTGGCCACTGCGTAAAGGATTCCACTGATTGATCAACATTTCTGTGTAATTCAGTTGCTGAGATGTAAACAAAGTGTAAACAAATTAATTTTTTTTACAGCGGTGTGGACAGGAACCAGGGGTCACAGTGTCTACAGCACAAATATGCTGATTTTAGTTTATATTTTATATCCGCTACCACCCACCAACCTACAAGACTCGTACAAATTGTTACATGTTGGTTACAATTTTTTTTGGGGGATGATTTTGCTGTACAGCGCCCTGCATTAAACACTTCAGACGTCTGGTTCCTATCACCATCACTGTGAACTATTCTGTTTCTCTGGAATGGAGCATTCTCATCAAACCCACTTTGAATGACCACTTTATCATAATTGTCATGATCACGATTTTGAAAATTGGACATGGAATCTCCATTTAAATAACCTGCAGAAGCAGAAAGGTTGCAGGAATAACATTTGCTTTGGTCTGTTTTCAGACATCACAAAGCCCAATGCATCAGATAATTATTAGACAGACAGTTATGAAGAAAGGGCACATATCTGTAGTGTAGTCCATTTGGACGCTGCCTGCTTCTTTCAGGTCTGCTGCTTCTCTATAAGCGGTTCTTCCCATACTTAGTGCAGCACAAATCAACTTGAACTTTTAACCTTCTCAATACTTTTAAGTCTTTTATAAATACCCTGCAGCCGTGTTTACACCCTTGAACCAGCGTAGACGTTAATGGTATGTTCTCATGGTTGCAGTTTGATAGTGTTTTCTTTTTTTTCCTACAGGTGGTGGCGCTATGGCACCGTTATTCCTCCCGTGTCTGGTCAGTTCCCTGACCCGGCAGCTGTCCCGTGTTGTGAAGTACACAGCTGTCAGCTCCTTACCTGCAGCAGGTGCACAGCGCTGCATTTCCACTATTGCTGCTGCACTGGCTCCATCCAGAGGAACCTTCAGCCTCGTTCAGGGGCCAAACAGTCCGTTCCGCTCACCTTTACTCGGACAGTGCCAGCAGCTCATGTGTGCACAGCCATCTGCAAGCATGAAAACGAAAACTGCGCTGAAGAAACGCTGCAAAGACTGCTTTTTTGTTCGCCGCCGTGGACGACTGTTTGTTTACTGCAAAACTCATCCAAGACATAAACAACGGCAGGGATGAATTTGTTCTGAGGCATTCGCCTTCCCTGTTGTATATCTCTGCTTTTCTGTAATAATAAAGATGTGAGTCGCTTCAGGCTGTGTTTTGTGTAAGTGTTTACAGCTGCTTTCCATAATGCCTTCCTTAAAACCAGCAAAGTTCAGAGCAAGCATCCTGCATTTTTCTTGTATTCCGTTTTTGCCTGGATGTTTGCTTATAACTTGTGTGATTTTATGTACCAAAAACTTGGGAATGACCATCTTACAACCCATTTTATCCCACTGAGCTACACATGCTGATATACACTCACCGGCCACTTTATTAGGTACTTGCTAGTAAAAGGTTGGACACACATACACACATACTAGGGGGTATATGTAACACTGAGAGCAAAATAATAGTGAATGTGAAAATGATGTTTTCTTTGAGGACTATTTTTGCCTTAAAGTGCCCTTTGCATGTCCCTCCACTCCAAAGGTATTATTACAAAATGATTCTACAACTACTGTAAAGCAATATCTCAGACAGGCAGTGTATTCATAACCATTTCATGCCATAACTTTCTGCGAGGGAGCTTTTTATCAGACGTCTGGTTCCTGTCACCACCACTGTGAAGAAAGCTGACTCTGAGTTTCTCTATGACTGTTGATATGTTAACCAATTCATCAGTCAGAAATTTGGAAAAATCGGTGGAGTTCCCCTTCAAATCGCTGGCCATACATTTCAGGCTGAAACAGCCTGCCATACTTTCTTTCTTACACGGTGTGCACCAGTGGTGGACAGTAACTAGGTAAATGTAATTAGTTACTGTACTTAAGTACTTTTTTCATGTATCTGTACTTTACTTAAGTATTTCCATTTTGGGCAACTTTTTACTTTCACTCCACTACATTTTGAGAAATCTGTCGCTCCTTTTGGTTTCTGTGTGTATAAAAACGTAACATGTCAAAACGAAAGAAGCGCAAAGCCAGAGCACCAATCAGGGCCCAGCGGTCACTTTGTTCTGAGCTTGTTTTGACCTGTTGGTCATACCGACCCAGTGCAGCACGCGGTTCAACGTCAGCGCAGCAGCGTAAAACTTTGGGAGAGTCTGTTCAACATAAATGATGAACTAACCTAACTTTGTGTAAATAGAGCACAATATAGAAATATGTCCACATATGCAGTCGAGACTGACGCGGCTTTTTTCTGAATTTCTACAAACACCATTTCATTTTATAGTAAATGAGTTTGGGCTGGTTTATGTTTATGAACAGACGCCTACAGATCAACATAGTAAAGGAGCTCATCTGTGATCCTGAGTTTAAAGCCAGTTTTTATTCAACTTAAACTTGGAACTAAGTTGTAAATAAATCTGAAACTGAAACTTTGCTTGTGTGTAAAAAGTGATTTCAGAGCCACTCGGTTCTCCCTGATGGAAACTGTTTACCTTCAGTGTTTTGTGCTTCTGATCATTTTAATAGACGTCAGCGTCACTAATTAATGACGTTCTATTAAAAGACTGGTTTACCAAGAGAGACGCTGGAGGACTTTCACCTGAAATGAGTTCATGAAGCCAGTCTGGTTATAAAAATGATAACAGGACATCAGAGCCAGAATTCCTCTTTTAGTACTTTTACTTTATACTTAAGTACATTTGAAGGGAAATACTTTAGTACTTACTAGTTGAGGTCTAGAGTAAGGACTTCTACTCTTCTTACTGGAGTAATATTTTACCTTGGGGGTCTCTACTTTAACTCAAATACATGGTTTGTGTGCTCCGTCCACCTCTGGTGTGCACACATGACAAACACGACAAAACAACCAGCATCAGTTTTTAAAAAAGAGACAGCAGGTGAACTAAACCACACCTCCCAAGTGATGCTAGCGGAGAAGCTCATCACGCATGCGCCCCGCTCACCGAATGGGCGGGGCGGGCAGTTAGGCGAGCCGCAGGTTCAGCGTCAGCCCCTCGGACGCGCTCGGAGAAAAGCGCTCAGACAGGGAGTCCGCCGCCCCTCTCACAGTCCATGCCGAGTCCGTGAGGATGAAGTTTGTAAACGGGAAACGTGTAACGCCGGCGAATGGAGAGGATTCACAGCTTTCAGCCAAGTTCAGGAACCCTTTTATGCACGAGTTGCGACTCACTGCTCTCCAGAAAGTCAAGGTAAGCGGATTCTTCGCGTTTCATGCTGCGTGTTTCTCTGTTGTCTAGTTGGCCTTTACACTGAGCGTCATCTTGAGATTTAATATATGATAAGCAGTGACTGTGTCTAGCTCCTAGTCGGTCGGACCTGGACTGATAAAATTGCCCACGTTTTAAGGTCAGAGTGATGGGACTGGGGTCGATTGGATGGATGCAGCTGTATTTCTATATTCCGGAGCCCCGCTGGTGACATCCTGTATAGATAAAAATCATACGTGGCCACGCTTTCTTAACGCGTGGGAACGAGATGCTAATGCGTGGCCATGACTTAGTAAGGCGTGGGAACAAGATTGTGGCTTACTAAGTTGTGGCCATGACTTAATCAGTTCATTCCCATACCTTACTAAGTCGTGGCCATGACTTAATCAGTTCATTCCCATGCCTTACTAACTCGTGGCCAAGTTCTCGTTCCCATGCGTTAATAAAGCATGGCCACAACTTTAATTAGTCCCACAATGTGGAAATTTCACCTCCACATTTAACCCATCCATGAAGTGAAACACCACATACACTCTAGTGAGCACACATACACTCTAGTGAGCACACACACACACACACACACACACACACTCACACACACTTGCCCGGAGCGGTGGGCAGCCCAATCTGCAGCACCCGGGGAGCAGTTGGGGGTTAGGTGTCTTGCTCAAGGACACCTCAGTCATGTGCTGTCGGCTCTGGGGATCTTCTGGTCAGGAGGCTGGTTCCCTAACCTCCAGCCCATGACTGCCCCTAAGTAAGGCATGTAAGTAAGACTTAGTAAGGCATGGGAATAAGATGATCATGTCGTGGCCATGATTTAGTATGGCACTGGAACAAGATCACGGCTTACTAGGTCATGGCCACGCATTAGGATCTCGTTCCCATGCTTTACTAAGTCGAGGCCTCAACTTAATCATCTCATTCCCACACCTTACTAAGTCGTGGCCACACATTATTTTTATTTATACAGGATGTCACCAGCGGTGCTCCGTGCTGTATTTAACCTGCATGTCAGAGCTCTTTTCTACGGAGCCCCGCTGGTGTCATCGTGTATACATAAAAACAATACGTGGCCACAACTTAGTAAGGCATGGGAATGAGCCGCAATTGGGAATTGGGAATGAGCCTTACCAAGTCATGGCCGCAATCTATCTTGTTGCCATGCCATACTAAGTCGTGGCCACGCATTAGGATCTTGTTCCCAAACGTTAACATGGCCACGTGCCATGTCTCTTACCAAAGAGTTCTTTGGTAAAGGCAATGGTTCTATTTAGAACCATGAATTCTACACATGCATGCATTTAAAACAATCGTTCTTTAGATTGATGGAGAATGTGTTGTACATGGTTCAGTATAGAACCTTTTTGAAAATGGTTCTCAAAAGCACCGAAAGGATTCTGTGATTATGATGTCAGGCTTGTACCAGTCGAAGAGCCCTTTGTGGTGCTTTATAGAACCTTTAACAACACATTCTCCCTCAATCTGAAGAATCAGTTCACCAAGCAAAGAACCGTTTAAGCATGGAATGGTTCTATATAGAACTTATGGTTTTAAATAAAGTCAGGTAAATTAAAGGTAAAGTCAGAATCACTATTACACATAAATCTCAGACGCATGTAGGTTCACTGGAGGTATTAAATAGTATTAAATTGCTGTATTTGTGACAGCTGGTTCCTATCACCACCACTGTGAAGAAATCTGGGTCAGCAAGTTTCTCTACAACAAGCCATTTCACATCAGACCACTCGGAATGACTTTGTTTGTACCTCAGCCACTGAATGTGCGGAATTTTTAAAATGTTGGTGGGATTGTCCTTTAAATGTGTAGCAGCTACTTTTTAAAAAAAAAAAATCTGTGCAGATCATATAACTGACTCTGCTTGTTCGTCCAACTAGTAAGCTGATATTTGTTATGCCTATCATAGATTAGTAATGAACAAATGAAAATGCCACGGGATTTTCCACTAGCACATTAACACAGGGATCCACCAAGTTTTCAACAATTCTGCACTATTGGATGGTTGAGAGGTTTGATGTGAAATGATTCATGGTAGAGAAACTAAGTGACTTGGATGTCTTTACAGCAGTGGTGGTAGGAACCAGAGGTCACATGGCGGAGGGGGGTTGCTCATTACTTTTGGACATCCAGTGTACATATAAAACCACTGTACATCATGTTGCATATCTAGTTTGCTATGAAACTGATCTGTAGACTCCACCAGTGCCCTTTGTGGTGCTTATGTTCCTCCCGAGCTTCAAAAGTAATTTTCCTTTTCATCTACATCTTTCTCTCTCTCTCACTCTCTCTCTCTCTCTCACTCTCTCTCTCTCTCTCACTCTCTCTCTCGCTCTCTCTCTCTCTCTCTCTCTCTCTCTCTCTCCCCCCCCCCCTCTCTCTCTCTATCTGTGTCTCTCTCTCTCTCTCTCTCTCTCTCTCTGTCTGTGTCTCTCTCTCTCTCTCTCTCTCTCTCTCTCTCTCTCCCCCCCCTCTCTCTCTCTCTCTCTGTCTCTCTCTCTCTCTCTCTCTCTCTCTCTCTCTCTCTCTCTCTGTCTCTCTCTCTCTCTCTCTCTCTCTCTCTCTCCCCCCCTCTCTCTCTCTCTATCTGTGTCTCTCTCCCCCCCTCTCTCTCTCTCTGTCTGTCTCTCTCTCTCTCTCTCTCTCTCTCTCTCTCTCTCTCTCTCTCTCTCTCTCATGATCATGTTTTTGTTAGATGTAAAGCAAGGCAGGAAGTTCGTCAGTGCTACTGATCTGATCGTGGAATCCGTCTTTATCCGCACGTTTTGGAGATATGAACAGAGCCAGTGACCGTGTAGAAGAACTTTGTGCTCATTCCTGCATATGGTTGTTTTTATATGCAAACAGCTGAAACTTTTCCTTGTGATTGACCTGTTGCTGACAAATGAGCTGCAGAAGTTTGAATCACCCCGGTCACATTGCATGCTTTGTTGATTTTTCTAAGTGATAATAAGTTAACATTCTCTACAGAGAGCACGTGGCATTTTTCTGCAGATCGTAGTGCACACATTTTTTTTATTTGCTGTGTAACATATAGGAAAACTTTAAAATGTGCCATAACCTTTTACGCCAACATGTTAAATTTAGCAAACAAACAGTAATTGTGTATTAAAACATGCTGACATGTGTTGCTTGTGCAGCATGTGTTAACATATCGCTGTTGTCGGAACAAAACCTTGTATCTCCAAAATGGTATTTTTACAGGAGAAGGTAAAAACATATGTTACTTTCAATGTAAGTCAATGGAACCAGCCGTTTTTCCAAGTCTTTTTTGGCCATTTATTTTGGTCCGTCCTTCATGAAATGTACACACAATGTAAAGGCCCTCATGCATTTTCAAATTATGTGAAAAACTGAAAATCGACAAAAATGGAGATATGAGGTTTTGTTTTGACAACAGCGATATTCATTTGCCCAGGAGTGTTCAAACTTGTGCACGACTGTATATCAGGTGTTTTGTACTGAGAAACTGGGCGGTGAAAAGTGGGATATTTATTGTTGCTGGCTTATCAAAGCATTCTAACTCAGTATATATGTATATGTATATATGTATCAGTATAATATGCTTATTTAAAACACCATTGGAACAGTTCATGATGAATGAATCAATAAAAATGAACCAAATTACTTAATATGAAATCTTGCCACAGTTATATGCCTTAAAGTTAAAGGGCCCATATGCTGTATTTTTCTTGTTTCGTTTTTTCCTCCACCTATGATATTTTTGTGGTTTAAAAACAGTCATTATTTTTTCATATGCTTTCCTGGGTCGTCACTTTCTTTTAGGGTGCTATATAGCATTTTGTGCATGTAAAGTCACAAAGTTCAAAGTACACACCAGAGGGAGAAACTCTTTCCCACAGAAACGAGTTTTCTTAGCTGCCTGAAATGCCTTATTGGAACTCCAGCCCTTTCCCTTTGTTACACGATGACTCAATCTCATAACAGTCTTTACTGACCTGCCTACCGATGAGCTTGGCATGCCCTCACACAATGGATGCTGACTACTGGAGGCCGGGAAGAGTTTGTCCAGTGAACTTTCAGGATCGGATCCTGCCTCAAATGGATATGGCAGAACTGAGTTGGAAAAACAGTCACAGCAGTGTTTACAGCTGCTCGGGCGAGAAGGGTCTGTCTGCAGCCTGCCTGACAGGGGCGGAACCTGCAAGCAGAACAGTGCAGAAAACCTAAAAACATATACTTCAGTATTGAACACGGAATTGTGTTTTGACAAAGTCAACTTAATATTTTCATCCGTTGTAGCCCAGTATTATTCCTTACGTATGGATGTTCTTGGGTAAAGATACCAGGCAGAGATTTGACTCATTTGAATGCATATTATATTTATGTTTGAGTAGTGCTGATGTGACAGTTCAGGTAACTTATAGCTAATGACAACTTGACAAGGTCAATGCCTTGCTCGCTGATAAATACTCATTACTACAGTTTATTACAATAAACTGAAGTGATATATTGTTTTCATGGGCACATGTTTTTTTTGACGAGCCAGTGTGCACATCTTTTGGTTAAGTGAATCACATGGTTTAACATTAATATTTATTTTTACAGTCTGAGGTGTTTTTATGGCAGCGTATTCCAGATATGATTGAAAATGCGATTCGATTGCATATTGAAAATTGCTTTAATAATGTGAATGTGCATCATTAAAGGCAAAATTCAGATTGTAATGCAAAATGCGTAATTGTATTAGCTTATATGCATAATGGCTGCTAAAGCTAATGTAGAAAAGCAATATGCTTTTAACGTTTTCATAACATTGTGCATTTGCAGTTGCGTTTCCTTGATGTGGTGCATTTGCAATTGCATTTGCGCCAGCGGTGAATTCCTGTCAGTCAGACGCTGTGGGCAGGACATGACAACGGACTTTTGTTGTGCGGGACATGTTTTAAGAGGAAGTGACATGTCTAAACGTTGGCGGGACTGGAGCAGAGCTAGATGCTTGTTTATGACAATATGGAGCTAACGGCAGCAACCGCTGAGTGAGGTTTTAACGGTAGCTAACCAGGCCGAGGACAATTCTGCCCAAAATGATTCTTCTCCGACTATGAGAGCTCAAAAGCACCAATGTTAGCAACACTGTGTTTGGTGTTCGGCTGGATTCTGCTACCAAGTCGACAAGGCCTACCGTATAAGGCAGCTTCTTATTCAAATTTCCCTTAAATGGTCTGGCCTTAGGTGCCTGAGTGTAACTGCTACACCTTTTAAGGTGGGATGTGAAAATTTAAACAAGAAGCTGGCGAATAAGAAGACTTCAACCTTGTCCATCATCGTGCATATTTATAGGTAGCTCCCTACATGAAACTCTAGGTAGGGTATTTTCAGGCAGAGGCTCGCAGGACTGTCAGGGGACCTAGATGGTCAGTGATGGATATTTTTATTCGTATTGTTCTTGTAGTCTGTTCAGTCACAAGCGGCCTTCATTTTGCGCAGATGAAGCTTGATGCTGTGTCATTCAGATCTTTATCAGTCAGAGCAGGCAAGTCATGCCCTCTGTGTACATACCTCCTCAGTAATGTCCTTTATTCGTATTTGTTCTTTCTATCTATTAGTTCTTTTATTTCTAAGATCCTTATAAGGCTTGTATATCTCTATATCAGACCAGAAATGAACATTTTTATATTTCACCATATGGTATTTAGCATTCATTGAGCTGTGTGTTTAGACTGAGACTGTGTTCTTGTGACAGCAGTGTACTACAGTGGTCAACATTTCGATTTTCCAGGCTTTTGGCATAGCCCGTGGTGGTGGACTTAGATGTTGTTGTAAAGTAAAGTACTTTTTAATTTTTTGCTGAATGTCTGATTGTTGAAGTTCAGTATTAGACAACAGAAATTTAGAACGGAGCATCTTTCTGCCTTTTGCATCTTAAATAGTTTTCCCTGCTAAATTCACAAATTTTCATCTGCAGCTTTGTCACTATGCCAGCATTTGGGAGGCTGCATGCAGCTGCTGGCTGCGTACTGCTGTGAGGCGTGGATCCCCCCCTGCCAGTGTGTAAACATTACTTAAACATTTAGCTAAGGATTTCCTAATTTCTCCTTGAGGAAGTCCAGTATTTGCAGTTACCGTACAATTAGTCGTTTTCTAATCATGGCTTCATTAAATGAAATTGGGTGCTACTGATGGAATTTAACAAATCCATACAGTGACTGGCATTCAGAGGGAAGTCAGGAGCTAAACCTGTGATCTTCCATCCAACACAACAGCAGTTTTACTGAAAATAAGAAAATGATGCTTTTGAATGTATTTTAGCTTTTTAGAAGCAAAAACAGAATAGCTGCTCAAATGCATGATTTCATGGTTGGGGTAGGACTTTTATTTTTATTAACTTATATTCTTCTGTTTTCTTAAGTATTTACAAAAATATATTTAAAATTTTGAAATAAATTGTATTTAAATTGTATTTGTTATTTAGTTTTTTTTAGCTTTACAATAGTTAAATATATTGTAGACTTTAAAACTTTGTTCATTATTACTTTTACATAGTTATTTTATTTTATTTTGTCATTTTGCTTGTTTAACAGTTGTACAGATGGGAGTGTTCCTCCTTTGTGTTGTCCCTACATTTGGGGAGCAGATGGGGGAGAGGGTATCAGGGGAGGGGGGGTTGGTATTGCGACCGTATAGGCAGGGAGATGGAGGCATGGAGTGTTTCTCTGTGATTCTCTGTGGGATACGCCACACGATGGGGGCAGGTGGAGTTGGAAACCGAATAATTAGTTCTGCTTCCTGTGATTTTTGCTTTACTGTCTGTGTTAAAATGTGCTTGGCAGAAACAGTGTTTTTAATGCAACATGCATGATATGATGCCTTTTCTTTCCATTTTTAGCAACATATAGATGCTCATACTCTAGGGTTTTACATTATAAACACTGTGCTGATATTGTGTTCAAATTTCTACATGTTGTCTTTATGCCTTGTAGTAAGTAAAAAATCACACTGATAAATGGCCAAAATATATTTTTTTGGTGGACTACATACATAAGAGCTTTTTATTCATTAAAATACCCACAGAAACACTCATCTGGAACTGTGACTGGATGAAATCACTAATGTGCAAATTGCAGCCATCTGCATCACTAGTATCACAAAGAACGATATCATGATAACGATTAACATACATTGTATTGTTCACATTTTCACTCTCTGTCTGCGCTGCTCTGTTTGAATTTCCAGGCTGGTGTTTCCTCCACCGCTAGCCTCCCCATCCTCTTGCCCCCAGGGAGCCATAGCCTCAGCTTCCAGATCTTTTTAATCGTCCTGTCTGGAGAGGCCGCAGGTGTCGACATCTGCTCCAGATAAATAAATAAACAATAAGTAGGCTCCTCCCCATCACCTCCCCCTGAAGGACTCATTGAGGGTGCATAAGAAACACATTCACATTTAATCATCCTTCTGTGAGACATGGACAGTTATTGGTGTCAGTGGCTCTGGGCTAACAAGGTTATTTGGGAGCACGGCTGCCACAAATAACAACAACCTCCAGAGACCGATCTTATAAAGGCATCATTACCATCGGCAGAAGGTGTTACTCAGGATTGATGCATTATTTGGCGGATTTCTCTTGAGATATATATATATATATATATATATACACATATATACATATATATATATATATATATATCGATCTCTCTGTCTCTCTCTCTCTTTATATATATATATATATATATATATATATATATATATATATATATATATATATAAAATTTATCGTCTCGGCATGACATTATGACCATACCTCCTTGTTTCTAAACTTCGATACCATTGACCACAAGATTTTAATGCAGCGTGTTGAATGCTGGGTCGGCCACTCAGGCACAGTTTAAATCATATTTAACTAATAGGCAGTTCATGGTTTCATTTGGAAATCATTCATTAAAAATGTTTGTCCCCCAAGTCCCCCAAGGTTCAGTCTTAGGGCTTTTGCTTTTCTCTTTTCTCTAATTTTTGAGAAACTTGGTTCTTTAGCTTATTATACCAAACCTGAAGTATGAAATCTGGGTGTGATCTTAGACTCTAAACTCTGTTTTACCTTGCATGTAAACACAAACACTTAAGTATCTTTTCATTATTTAAGAAATATTGCTAAAGTTCAGCCTTTTCTCTCTCAGAGTGACACAGATAAACTTGTTCATGTAGATTTTTGTTAAAGTAGACTTGACTACTGTAATGCTCTTCTTACAGGACTTCCTAAGAAAACTATACATCCCTTACAACTCATACAAAACGCAGCAGTGCGCGTCCTAACAAAAACAAAAAAGAGAGATCACATCACTCCCATTTTGAAAGAACTGCACTGGCTGCCTCTATCATTCACGATAGATTTCAAGGTTCTGCTATTAGTCTTTAAAGCTCAAAACAACCTAGAACCTGCTTACATCACAGAGTGTCTGTCTGTTTATGCTCCAGCATGTAATCTAAGATCTGCAGATAGTGGCCTTCTGCAAATACCCTCTGTAATATACAGAAAACATGGAGAGGCTCTTTCAATTATTATGCTTCTAAACTGTGGAACTCAATTCCACCTTTTATTAGACAGTCAAGCTGAGTGCTCACTTTTAAGAAGCATTTAAAAATGCATTTCTTTAACTCAGCATTTAATTAAAACTGAGCTTTTAAAAGGAAAGCAAAAAAAAAGCTTTTGTCCCAGCAATGACCATATACTTATGTTTTTTTTTTTTTTTTGGCATGAAGCCTGGGTCATAATTCTTGGAATGTGAAGGCTCACACTCCTGCATAGTTTAAATATTCATTAGCTGTGTGTTCATGTTGCTTTGTTCTGTGATCTGTGAATCTGCCAACAATTCCAGTAAAACAGCACAGTTTTCCCAAACATAGACTGTTCTGACCCAAGTATATTTTGTCAGTTGTTACAATAAACAGGACACGTGTGTACTTCACTTAACATAAGACGTGTGCATTGTTTCTGTGCTTCATGCTCAGTTTCTTTTTTTTTTCTTGTTTCATTCCAAACCATACATGTCATATTTGAATACTTAATTAAAGAATAATATGTTGAGATGAGTTTGGATGCCCATGTATATTGGATTATCCACCCCCTGCTCCTTCCAGGCTTGTTTCAGACGTGGGGGAAACTGCACAACCTGGGCATGTTCTAGATCCAGCAGTAAACGCAGCACTTTATTCCAGTTTATTCTCTCTCATGGAAGCCAGAACGTTTTAAATGTGCCTCTCCTGACCTCAGGATTAATTATGTATTATTTACTGTCAATGCGTAGGGGTTGAATGTTACTCTAATGTAACTCTTATGTTGTTTGTTGGTTTGTTAACTAATTTACTAGGGGTTTAATAATACAGTCAGCCCCTGATTTGAATCGATATCACCACACTGAGTTCATGATTTGACAATCTTCACAATATTTTGAGCATATTTTAGAAAAATGATCACTATAATCATGTTGTTGCATAGCTTACTATTGACACTAGAGCTGGGAGGCAAGAGTCTATTGTTACATCTCCACAGTTAACATTTTCAGTTTTACATTACAGTATTAAAAATTCACACTGTCATAATTTCACAATGTATTGTTACACCTTGTAATTTACAGTGTAGGACGAGTGACTTTACAGCAAATTCTCCTCTTTATTTTTAATTGTAAGCTAGCAAGAACATCAGACTGATGCTGGAGCATTTTGGTTGTGAAATATAGATAAAGGAGCTGTGATGTCATTAAGGAGGTCACTGTGTTATTCAGCAGACGCCAGCGCCGGGCTGATTACCACAGACTGGCTCTTAAGGTCAAGGTCAAAGGTCAACAGTAACGGCCTCCTCCTCTCACTTCAGGAATATGCCCTATCTTTCTGCATTATAAAATGATTTTTATTGTTAAAAACTAGGCTAAAGATCTCGAGGTGGGCTTTTATACATGGCTTTTTGCGTGACTAGTGCTGTTTACTCGTATTCTGAAATGCTGTGGAATTGAATGTTAATGTGGTGTCTGTGGTGGATACAGTGCTGTGAAACATGAGTGGATTTCTGTCAGGAAAGTCCGTTTCAAATCTATTTCATGAACAAAAAAAAACATTAATTGAAGAAATGTGTGTATATTTATCTTGTATTTAAGTCATAATTTATGGGCTCCAAATGACTGATATCATTTCTAGATGATGTCTAATTCTCACCATCACCTGTCACTCCCAATGTCTTACTATTCATTTCTTTAATTTACATACTTGCTGTTCATTGTAGGGATGCCCAATGATGTCAGCACCAGCAGATTTGCTTTAAAAAAAAAATAAGATCAGCATTGGACAGATGTTTAGATGTGTATATTTATTGTACTCTGGACAAGCAGAATGCTCAGGAATATTTGCTAAAGTATATTTGCATTATCTTTTATTTCTGTATTTGTAACCCTACAAAAAATGTTAGATTTCTTCGTAACGCAAATTGAGGTCCTTATTTGCACATTTTAAGTGTTAATATACAATAATTGGTATCTGCAGTAGAAGATACGTACATGGAAAGATATCAGATATTGGCAACAGCCAAAAATTCCCATATTGGTGCATTCCTAGTTCACTGAGTGCAAATTGGAATTAATTGTTTTATTGGGCGAATGTCATTAAATTGGCTTGACAGAGTTACAAGGAAGCAAAACCCTGCAACCACCTAGCAACTATCTTGCAACCACCAGATATACCATTACAAACATATAGTAATACTCTAACAACCATGGGAAACTCCTATCAAATGCCAAGCAACTACTAGAGATAGTGTAGGAACCATCTACAGGACCAGAGCAACCGTATGGCCACACCCTAGAAATTACTTGGAATAACACATTGCCTGATTAGCAATGACAATCTCCTAAGATACCATAGCAACTGCCTATCAACACCATAGCAACCACATAAAATACTGTAGCCACCTAGCAATACCCAAGCAACAACTAACCAACTATCTAGCATCCACCTGGAATACCCTAGCAACCGCATAGCAACATCCTAGTTACCACTCTAGATACCACTGCAACCACCTGTAAATCCATGGCAACAACCAGAGCAACCACTTATAAGTGGACAAGGTGAAGTTGGGGTGAAGTTATTTTTCTTTTCTTTTTTATCTTTTCAGTGTGTCTTTGGCTGAGTCCCTGTGTGCTTTGTAGAGATTTGAACTGAACATGGAGAATGAGTTCAATTGTCCCTGAAGCTCTTTAGTAATATCACAAAGCTTATCATGAGAAGATGGAGCGAGTATTACTTTGAACTTTCTCTCTGTGACTGTGCAGATGATCTTAGTCCTGCGATGCTTTTGGGTAACTGGGACCACACCACTTGGGTGAAGCCATAGTTGGATGTAATCTAAATGCTAATTCATCTTGCCAGCTTTAGTTTCTCCTGCGCCTGGGCAGATTTTCTCTCAGCCTTACGCAACATAGGGAAATGAAATTCATTCTCACTGCAAATTTCTCTCACATCTCTCTTCTCAGCCCTCACATATCACTCGCAGCAGGTGTTCTGCTGCCCCTGGGTGCTTTATTGATCTGTTTGTGACCAGAGTGGTGTATTGAACATGGCTGGAGGGAGTGTGAAATTGTACTAAATGATTTCGGGGGGAAGGGATGATTGTTAACAGGTCAACTGTCTTGTAGTTTATGTCTGATTGTATGAATGATGTTTGATGCTGGATTTTTTCCCCCGCTTTCTTCTTTTTCCTGCAGATTGCAGTGATGACGGTCACCCTTTTCCCAGTGCGATTGCTCTTTGCTGCCTTTATGATGTTGCTGGCATGGCCGTTTGCCTTCGTGGCCACCGTGGGCCTCTCTGAGGATGCAGTAGAGCCGCTGTCGTGGTGGAGATGGTGAGCATATCAATCAAAATATTACATTTAGGGTATAATAAAGTGGTAGTGGTAGATTAGGTAGCAGCTCTGTGTTTGGGGAAACTGATTGATGATTTAGGCATGCAAATTGCTAATACCCTACCAGATACGGATGCTAAATGCTGAATGGTGGAATATAAGCTTCTGTTACTTGTTATCTGTAGTGCAAGTGTAAAACCAAAGAAGCAGCATCAGATGCCAAACACATCTGGCTGATCGTCTACATTTGAGTTAAGGGATATTGTGTAAATTCGGTGTTTTGCTGAGCTGTTGCTTTTAGCTGCAAATCAAGTCATTCTGGATTAATAAAAACATGTTTTTGAATCAAATTAAGAACCAAATTGATTTGCTGTCAGTTCAAAGGTTTACACTCCCAGACATGGTCTGCCTACAAATTCCCATTTTACGAGGCAGCTGTTGCAATGTTGGACAAGCTTTATGCCATATATGCAAGATCCCAATCTCAAACAAATGAGTTTAAGTCAGAGTTTAGATCTGCCGCATAGCTCTGAGTTCCTGTAGCTTAACTGTGTTGTAACTAATTAAAAGTAGGCATGTTGGAAGATGGATACTTTTTTCTATATAGAGTTTATTTTATAAGGATGTCACTTTTTCCTTATGATTTTCCCCTACCAGCTCACATGCCGCCCAGCTTGATTGGGATGTAGACACTTTGCAGGCTAACGTTCCTAGCGTCCAGTTTTTATATGGTGTGCTCATTTTTTGATATAAAAAATATTTTCAAATGTAAACTCATAGCAGTGTGACATAGCGACATGTAGCAGATGTGAGCTGGTTGATGTTAGTGGGGTCCTCTAGCATCTAATTACAGTACTAATGAGAGAGAACATATAATCAGTCCCATTTTGAAGTCTAGAACATGAATGTGTAGAGAATGTAAACATAACAGTGATCTTCTTTCCACACTCTCTAGGCTGGTGGACCTGGCCCTGAAGGCCATCATGAGGGCAATGTGGTTTTCCGGAGGTTTCCATTGGGTGCGGGTGAAAGGCAGACCAGCTCTGCCCAGTGAAGCGCCCATCCTAACACTGGCACCACACTCTTCATACTTTGATGCCATCCCTGTGACAATGACCATGGCCTCCATCGTGATGAAGGCAGAGAGCAAAGACATTCCTGTCTGGGGCAGTGAGTTTGTGCCTTTGTCCTTTATTGAATAGCTGACTTCTCAGACAGAGAAGTGGATGTTTCCATTGGGCTTTTTTAAAACGTATAAAGGCTTTGTGAGGGCAGATACGGAAGGCATAGTTTGTTCATTTATAGATATTCTTGGATGTCACAGTCACCATTACTGGTTTCAGTTCTGTATTCTGGGCATTGAATTGAAAATGAAAAAAATGAGGTTTTAACTCAAGGAACTTTTAAAGTGTGAGTCTTACATCAGTATTAGGTGAACAATATAAGATTCTTAGCTTACATACAGCTCCTCCATTTCAGTCATGAGTAACTGAATGAAGCATATTCTAGATGTGATATTTGCATCTAAAGTATCAAGCCTGGAAAGAAGGCCATCATGCGGCTTAGGAACCAGAATAAATCCTTCTGAAGTATATAAAAACAAACCAAAACTGATGTTCTACCACCTAGAAAATAACTGGTCAGTGGGCGTCCAGTAGTGGCCCCTTTTAGTGGTTGGATGGAGTAGATTGGGCTGATAAATTGTGCAGCTACAGTCAGTACTTCTAATCCTACAAAGTTTGCTTGTGTGGCAGATGAGTGTAAGAACACGGTACCTAATATACTGGCAACTGTATATGATGCTCTATTCAAATGTATACTACAATGTGCAGGAGAAAGAATAGAGTAATGAAAACGTGATTGTCATTATGCCCTATCTGAAGGTCCCTGTGGATTCTCTATTAATGTCCAGGAGGGATCTGTGCACGCATAGCTGTAGTATCCCAATTGGCTCTTTGTTAGACATGTACGTTGTGTAGACAATGTGCTGTTTGGGTGGGAAAGCTATTCTTCCATGACCTAGTTAGGGTACTGTGTAGGGAACCATTTGAGATTCAGTTGTAGAACACCTGTTCAGATGTACCATTGCTTTTATTTATTCTGCAGATTAATCATGTGAGTAAATGTGTATCAGGACATGTATGGTACTCAGAAGGGAATAGGCTCTGTTAGTCCTGTGTGAGCGAATAAGATGTTGTTCAGTTGCCAATCTCTCGTCCTGTGATAGCCTCTTGTGGGATGCTTCAGGAACAGGTGGGGCATGCAACAACATGACATAGAGTATGCCTTATAGCCCGTATACAGTCCCCTCTACAGTTGTTGGCACCCCTGGTAAAGATGAGTAAAGACTAGGTTAAGATAAATTAATCTTTCAGTGAATTAACTTAGTCTCACACTGAAAAAATAAGAAATCCAACTGAAGAGACCTAACTTTTAACTGAGGTAAATTTATTCAGAGTAAAAACAACAACAACAACAAAAAAAAAAAACACACGCCACAATTATTCGCACCCCTGCATTTAATACTAATCCAAGGTGGGGGGTTTATCAGGTGTGGCTTAGAACAAGGGCTCAGTCTAAATATGATTCAGTTTTACATTATTGCAAGTCAACAAAGAAAGCATGATCATTTGTATTAAAACATTTTGAAAAGCTGGTTGTCCTGATTTTGACAAAGTACCTGCACCTCTTGTTTGTTTTGCTGGAAACTGTTTTTGAATAATGTCATTTTAAACTGTTGTCTTTGTACAGATGGTAGAGTTTCACTGTGCTGTGGTGTTAGACTGAAGTTTGCTTGCCTTGGGCTCATCTCTGACTACATGGAGTGTTTCTGTGGATATTTTAAAGTCACTGTTTCATTTTTCAATTTATTCCACTTTCCCCTCTTTCTGTTGCTGTCTCTGTACTCCTGTCTTACAGCGCTGATAAAGTTTATCCGGCCGGTGTTTGTGTCCCGCTCAGATCAGGACTCTCGTAGGAAGACAGTTGAGGAGATCAAACGCAGAGCTTTCTCTGCAGGAGAGTGGCCTCAGGTAACTCATACACACGGTGTGCTTTAGAAAACAAGCCGGCAGGTTTTGGCAAGCAAGAAACTAAACAAAATAAAAAACACTTTATGATAAATAGACCAAAAAAAGGCACAAAATGACTGAATAAAATGTCATTACATTAACATATATTAACGTTAAGAAGGTTTGGTTTATTTTCTCATAAAATTACCATGTTGAATATATTAAGTATTTGATTATGAACTCAATAAATCAGTATATGTTCCCAAGCCACTTTACTAGAAGCTCCTTCTACTTACTAGATCTATTTTGTACTCATACCCACTGGCCACTTTATTAGAAACCCCTATCTTGTACATCCACTCACTGCTAATTCATTAGAAACACCTGCCTTGTACTTCCACCCACTGACCACTTTATTAGAAACCCCTACCTTGTGTTTCTATTCACTGGCCACTTTATTTGAGACTCATTCTTGGTTCTTCCACCCACTGACCACTTTATTAGAAACCCCTACCTTGCAATTCTACCCATTGGTCAGTTTATTAGAAACCCCTGCTTTGTTCTTCCATTAACTGGCCACTTTATTAGAAACCTCTACTTTGTAAAGCTGCCCTCTGGCTAATTTATTAGAAACCTCTTCTTTGTTCTTCCATTAATTGACCACTTTATTAGAAACCTCTACTTTGTACTCATACCCACTGGCCACTTTATTAGAAACACTAACGTTGTTTTTCCACTGTCCACTTTTGAGCTCCACCTGCCCCACAGATCCACCGTGTAGTTGTACAATAAAAGACAGCAGCTCATCTGTGGATGTACAGTTTATCAGCCCCCTATACCCTGACCACAGGACCCCTGTTTTCCAGATATTATTTGGGTGGTGGATCATTCTCAGCACAGAAATGACACTGACAGAGCATAGAAATGACACTGACAGTGGCAATGTATGTGTGGTGCTGAAATAAGTGTATCACACACAGCAGTAATGCTGGACACATCAGTATCACCGCTAGGTTGAGAGAGCAACCCCACCCAGAAGCATTCAGACAAGAGTGACTGGTTAGACACTGACCACTGATGAAGACTAGAGGATGGTTAACACAAACTTCATCAACAGAGGAACTACAGTCCTTAACTGTACACCTGCAAGATGGAGCTATAAGAGAGGGGTTTCCTATAAAGTGGCCAGTGTACATTGTAAAGAAGATGAATGTTTATTACGTGGCATCCTTTCCTGCCATAAACATATTCTCACCAATGGGTTGTCTTTTTAGATAATGATATTTCCAGAGGGCACATGCACCAACCGATCCTGCCTCATTGCATTTAAGCCTGGTATGTATTCTATTCTATTCTATTCTATTCATTTTTTGCTGAATTGAACCTTTTGAGGACAAACTTCTACTGTTACATATTCTTGCCTGTATTTATAGTGAGTTTATTTATTTATTTATTTATTTATTTATTCGTATTTATTCTAACAGTGAACACTGATAAATAGCTTTAGATGTAATTCTCTCATCTAAAACTTTTTGACAGTACTGTGTATGAAAGTGTATGCACACGTGTGTGTGTGTGTGTGTGTGTGTGTGTGTGTGTGTCTCTCTCTCTCTCTGTCTCCTGTGGACCATTACATTCAGCTGGCTTCCTCTTCCTGTGTGCACTGTCCAGTCGTGCTATTTTGTGCTGATCCACTCCCACCCATCGCTTATTGTGCTTGCTTCATGCTCCTAATCCCCCGCTTTCTCTTCTCTTATCCCGCGTTTGTTTTCCCCCGTCTGCCTGTCGGACTTTGTTTTCTGCATCCTTTAGTTCTGGTGGTTTCACTGTGCCAGTACACAGCAGCGGTGGAGATCTACAGCCAGGCACATTTTCACAACAAAGCCTATTCCAGAGAGCTGGCGTATGATAGAGAACGCTCTGACTTTGCTTTAAACCTCCCACTTCCACAATAATGTGCTAATTTATACTTTTACTGAAAATTATGTTTACACAGATATTAGTTTTGATATTTAAATGTTCTGTTTTGCTATAGAGTGGTTATTTCAAATGTAGTGTGGTGAAGTAGTAAGGAATTCATTTTTTTAACAGTAATTCTGGCCCTAACTAAATTATTACTCGGCAACCTTTCAACAGCGTTGTGCTTTTACAGCTTATTTGGTCTCACTTATATTAAGTGTCTTTAATAACTGGGTAGTAACATATGAACAGCATATGCAACAACACTGTAACCGCTAATGATTTGTCACTGTTGCAGATGGACTACAGAAGTACACCTTATATAATTACATGTGTATCAGCTTCAGTTTTGCCTCATGTAATTACACAAGTGTATTGTAATAGATGTAACGGCTTATTCTCTCTCGTGTAATTACACAAGGGTAATAACATAAATGTAATTACTTTTGTAATCAGACTGGATTAGCTGCTTTTTTTAGATGTTTTTTCTGGCAATAAAAGGAAGTATGTAATAACTTCCATTAATACATTATTTACACTGTATGTGCCAGCTTTCCTAACATGTAGGTAGCATTGATGTTGCTAGTGTTGTGACACTGTAACCGGTTTCAGCTTTAAACCATTCTGTATGTACACTCACCGGTCACTTTATTAGGTACACTTGTTAAGGTTGTAAAAGGTTGGACCCCCTTTTGCCTTCAGAACTGCCTTAATTCTTCGTGTCAGACTTTCAACAAGGTGCTGGAAACGTTCCTCAGAGATTCTGGTTGGTTATTTGAGCTCCTGTTGCCTTTCTATCATCTGGAACCAGTCTGCCCATTCTCCTCTGACCTCTCACACCAACAAGGCATTTTCGTCCACACAACTGACCGCTCACTGGATATTTCCTCTTTTTCCGACCGTTCTCTGTAAACCCTAGAGATGGTTGAGCGTGAAAATCCCAGCAGATCAGCAGTTTCTGAAATACTCAGACCAGCCCGTCTGGCACCAACAACCACGCCACGTTCAAAGCCCCTTAAATCCCCTTTCTTCCCCGTTCTGATGCTCGGTCTGCACTTCAGCAAGTCGTCTTGACCACCTCTACATGCCTAAATGCAGTGAGTTGCGGCCCTGTGATTGGCTGATTAGACATTTGTGTTAACAAGCAGCTGAACAGTACCTAATACCTATACCTAGTACCTAATAAAGTGGCCAGTGAGTGTATATGTGACAGTACAGCAGACGCCCCCTTATCTTAACATGTAACTTTTATGACGTTGTGTTGCGTTCCCACCAAAGTGTTTACATCACCACTCTGTTATTACACAGTACATACATAACAACTCCACAGAAACTGCCCACTTACTTTAAAGTGTAACTTAGAGGATACCCTTGAGTAATTCCATAGGCTTTACTTCTTTAATTCATCTGTGACACTGACTAACTCATCAGTAGTTAGTGTTCTTGCATATGTTTTTCGTGTGTAACTACAGATATTAGACACTTAATATGAAGTGGGGCCGTTTATTCTCTGCTTTTGTTTACTTTGTTTCTTTTTCTTTTTTTCTGTGCCATTTTTATGCTTTTTTAAACTTTTTTATTTATTACTAATGTGTGTACTTTGACACTTCATTGATATAACATGCAAAAATTAGCTTCCAGTAAGTTCACATGCAAGTTCACAGTCATGAAGCGCCTACATGGGAGCAAGTGTGTGTGTATACACACGTGCAGAGTCAGGTTACTGTGAAATGGGGCAGATGGGGCCGGGCATTGTGTCAGTGACACTCCCATAGTCAGCCTCAGGTAAACTGAGGACACAAACACTAGCATAAAAGGTCAGCGCTGATGTCCGATAAATCCCAAAGTTGTTCATACAAACAATAAATATATATTGTGTACGTGCGCGTGTTATAAAACCTAATAATGTAACAACTTGCCCAATTACATAATAAAGTGTCTTAACTGATAATGCAATATTACCTTTGCCAATCATGTAATTCCTTATTACACTATTGGGATAATATATTTTCAGGTTGACTATGTTTAGTGCCTTATTACATAATTGTATTTGTAAGTTGATCATTTGTCTCTTTTTTTTTTCTTTTTATATTACTTAATTGGTTGTTTAATTATTACATTTTCAGGAAGCTATTACATGATTGCGTTCTACACAAATGTCTGTTGTCCATTCAAAATGCACTGATACAGGAATTGTGGGATGATGCCAATATCATATATATGGACATATCTATCACTGTCCTTATCAGAGTTGGGTAACAGCAGAATACATTAAATGACATTACATAATCAGGGTATCAAAAAAGGTAACTGTATATGGTTACTGGTATTATCATTAAATGCTGTCAAGTCAATTTTGACTTCCTAGGTCTTTGGCTTATGACTGACTTGTCCATTATTCCTCAGGTGGTATCCATCCATCTAATTGTTGGCCACCTCTTCCTCTTTAACCTCAAGCTGTTCTAAGCATAATGGTCCCCTTTTCTAGTGAAAAGGTGGTTTAACAGGTGGTATTGTGCTAATTGCACTAATGCATTTTAAAGGATGGGTAGTAATGTACATATTTTTGTTTGGACAGTCATCATAATTTGGCTCCTCCTTCTATTTTAGGTGCATTTATTCCAGGTGTTCCAGTCCAGCCGGTAGTCCTGCGGTATCCCAATGAAGTGGTGAGAACAGAAAGCCTTTCAGAGACTCCCCCCTTTTCAACATCACAAGCCCTGAATGATGTTGAACTCCTCTCTCCATTTGAAAGTCTCCTGAACCTCACAAATCATTTCTTATTAGTCATCCTTAAAGCGCTAAATATTTGTTGAGTATGATTTGTAGGAGCAGTAAATTAATAAGAAGTACAGTAGGTGTCATACAGCTTGGCTAAAACTGGCGAATGTCCTTTCTGTTCGTTTTTATGTCCTTTGACCATGATAAATAAACAGTAAACAAAACAAATGAAGTTTAAATTCTGTCTGTCTGTTTCTCTCTAATATCCTTTCTCAGTCATAATGAAATAAAACTACTCAGGCTGCATTTAGATGTTTATTGGAAATCTTGGCCGAGGCAGAAGTTTTACTCATAGCTGGCACTCAGTGATGCAGGAGAATAATAATATGGGACTAGAAGAGGGCGATATCATGACAAAAATGGAATATCATGATAAGACGTGATATGCTCCATGATGTAGTTAGAACAGACTCAGTGCAACCGCAGTGCCACATTTAAAAACTGCTATGGAAAACTAGGAGTTACAGTGAGTTTTCACATTTCACACACTGCACTGCACTTAAATTGTTAGGACTAATTGCGATCTCTTTATCATGGAAAAGGCAGTTGTTAAATGTTCTTCAAGTAACGTTGATGCTCAGAAACGCATATTCTGCCAATATTGTCATATTGCCCACCTCTACATGGAACTGATACTGGTAGGTTAGTAGAACATTAGATGCAAAGTTGTGGCTTTGGTCTTTAGAGCTCTGTTAATGCTGTAGGCGTGTTTGTTTTTCTGCACTACACCTGTTTGATGTCCTCCTCTGTGTCGCTTTGTCTCTTGTTGGCAGGACACGATCTCTTGGACATGGCAGGGACCTGGAGCGTGAGTCTTCTCCTCTGTTTTCTTCTTGTATCTTCTCTTGTAGATGCTGTCACTACCCAGTTTGCCTCCTCTGCCCAGTTTTCACCATGCATGCACATCACTGTTGAGCATGCATCTAATGCATTACGGTCTACAACACTGCCCAATATCTAACCCTCATGCCTTTTTTTGGGATTTGCCGCATTAGCAGGTTAGCTTGATTAGAGATTTAATGCTAAATCGACTATATGAGCAAACTTATTTTGTTTGCTACTTTAAGACTCTTTAATATTAAGTTTCTTCCTATGGGTAAAACATTCAGATTAGAGGGATGTGGACAAAATCCTGCCACCCATTTAATTAAGCATGAGTGCATGTATGTGGCTGTATCAGATGGCTCCTTACTCCTTATGTAGTGCATAGGTCATGAAATCAGGGATTCTACACAACACACTGAAGGTTAAATAGGATGCTGAGCAGATTCATAAAGACTGAATATAAATGGCTTTTATTTTGATACGCACATACATATAATACATACGTATATACATATAATGCACTGTGCATAGAAGCTGCTATATAGGGAGTGGGAAGCCGTTTGAGAGGCGGTGTTTTGCCTGGCTTTGTTCATGCTACTGTTATTGTAGCACTCATGAAGAATGTCTTCATACAAAAAGCAAAACAGCTCAGGTAGATAATCACAACTTAAAGCTGTGTTTTCACTGATACAACGTGTAGTAGCCGAGCAGAGAAGACTGGAAAATGTAATTACTGCTGAGGAATACTCTTCTTCTTCATCACCTTCTTCTTCTTCATCACATTCGTCTTCTTCTTCGTCACCTTCTTCATCACCTTCTTCTTCATCACCTTCTTCATCACATTCTTTTTCTTTATCACCTTCTTCTTCTTCATCACATTCGTCTTCTTCTTCGTCACCTTCTTCATCACCTTCTTCTTCATCACCTTCTTCATCACATTCTTTTTCTTTATCACCTTCTTCTTCTTCATCACATTCGTCTTCTTCTTCGTCACCTTCTTCATCACCTTCTTCTTCATCACCTTCTTCATCACATTCTTTTTCTTTATCACCTTCTTCTTCTTCTTTATCACCTTCTTCTTCATCACCTTCTTCTTCTTCATCACATTCGTCTTCTTCTTCGTCACCTTCATCACCTTCTTCTTCATCACCTTCTTCTTCATCACCTTCTTCATCACATTCTTTTTCTTTATCACCTTCTTCTTCTTCTTTATCACCTTCTTCTTCATCACCTTCTTCTTCTTCATCACATTCGTCTTCTTCTTCGTCACCTTCATCACCTTCTTCTTCATCACCTTCTTCATCACATTCTTTTTCTTTATCACCTACTTCTTCTTCTTTATCACCATCTTCTTCATCACATTCTTCTTCTTCTTCATCACCTCCTTTTTTTATCACCTTCTTCTTCTTCTTTATCACCTTCTTCTTCTTCTTCTTTATCACCTTCTTCTTCTTTATCACCTTCTTCTTCTTTATCACCTTCTTCTTCTTCATCACCTCCTTTTTTTATCACCTTCTTCTTCTTCTTTATCACCTTCTTCTTCTTTATCACTTACTTCTTCTTCTTTATCACCTTCATCAACACATTCTTCTTCTTCTTTATCACTTTCTTCTTCTTTATCACCTTCTTCATCACATTCTTCTTCTTCATCACATTATTCTTCTTCTTCATCACATTCTTCTTCTTCTTCATCACATTCTTCTTCTTCATCACCTTCATCACCTTCTTCATCACCTTCTTCATCACCTTCTTCATCACCTTCTTCATCACATTCTTTTTCTTTATCACCTTCTTCTTCTTCTTCTTTTTCACCTTCTTCTTCATCACCTTCTTCTTCATCACATTCTTCTTCTTCTTCTTCTTCTTCATCACATTCTTCTTCTTCTTCTTCTTCTTCTTCTTCTTCTTCTTCATCACATTCTTCTTCTTCTTTATCACTTTCTTCTTCTTTATCACCTTCTTCTTATTATTATTCTTTATCACCTTCTTCATCATCACCTTCATCACCTTCTTCTTCTTCTTCTTCTTCTTCTTCTTCTTCACATTCTTCTTCTTCATCACCTTCTCCTTCATCACCTTCTTTTTCTTCTTCTTCTTAATCACCTTTACTACCATCTTCTTCACCACCATCTTTTTCTTCACCACCATCATCTTCTTCTTCACCTTCACTACCATCTTCATCTTCTTCTTCTTCTTTACCTTCTTCATCATCTTCTCTGGGGATTATAGTATAATGAATTAATTCTTGATGTCTCTGTTTCAGGTTTAAGATTCTATGGCTTACGTTGTGCCAGCTACATAATTCTATAGAAATAGAGGTGAGAAGTGGTGCCAATATCTTGTGTGATGTAATTTCTTAACAATTCTAAGTTTATAATCTCTGTTCTGCACTTTAAAATAAATGAAGGTTCCTAAGTGGCTCTTGGCTTGGATGCAGGGTTCTAGGAAATGGCATTCATCTATATATATATATATATATATATAGAACCTTTACATTATGTTGACTTTTTACATTTTAAAAGGTTCTTTTCACTTGCACCTCATTAATCAATTAATTAATAATTAAAAAAAAATGATTGAATCATTCTTACGGGAACCAAAGTGGTTCTTCTGTGGTGTTGCTTTAAAGAACACTTTTTGACAACTTTTATGCTTTTTAAGAATGAAAACTGAATCTGATTCTTTCATTTGCTCAGTATCTCCCAACATACACTCCTTCAGAAGTAGAGAAGAGGGACCCGGCTCTGTTTGCCAGCAATGTGAGGCGTATCATGGCCAAGTGAGTGTTCGATCCAAGCCTTCTGTTTAGTGATATAAAAGCCTCTGGACCCAACATGAGGCAGGATATTACATTTTTCTTTGGTTGTGTTTCTGGATGGCTGCTGCAGTCGCAGATCTTCTTACTCAATTTTCATTCATACTGTATGTTCATTAACCTCTGCTTGCACCATCCTTGAGCCAGAGCTATCAGTATTGATTATATCAAGCATAGTGACCTACAGATTATTCTGATGACTGATCGAGTAATTGGGTTTTAAAAATTTAACAGAACAGTACTCTATCCTTTCAAAGATTCCAAAATACTCCTGAGTCCTGAAGCTTTGAAAAAAATCTGCATGTAAAGTAATATAACAATCAATAGGTGGCAAAAAACTGAGGCTAAATGGCTTCACCAGTTTCATACCATAAGAGAGAGCAGTAGATTTTAAATTAATCAGTATTATCATGTAAAATGACAACTGATCACTTTCCAGGTCTTTACGAATGTAAATATCAATCAGTTATTTATTTCTTTAAGTCAAGTAATCCTGTTTATTCAGGCACTTCAGACAGCTCTATCTTAAGCAACTCCACATTATGTACATTATTTATTCAACTGTACATTATTGTATTTCAGAGGTTCATCTTTGGGTTTTTGTTCATCTGTTTAATCTTTAGAGCTCTGCACCTGCCCATCATCGACTACTCATTTGAGGATTGCCAGCTTGCAATGGCCAAAGGCCCTCTGTGTCTGCCCAGCCACACCTGCCTGCTGGAATTCTCCAGGCTGGTGCGTAGACTCGGGTGAGTACCGTGAGTGACCTCTCACTATAGTGAGTACTGCAGCGGCTGCTGAATGGAGTGTTTAATAATGTAAAATCTGATCAAATCTAAATCAGATAAGCTAAAGCAAGAGACACACAAACTCATTGATTGGTCCGGTCAGATAATTGCTCAGGTCATTTATGGCACTTGTGGGTGAGACCCACAGTCTTTCTTGGTAGTCTGTCCAAAATAATGAATTGGTGTTCTATCACGGACACTAGAGTGATTCTCAGTGAGTGAGTGATTAGGAGTATTATGGCTTTCGCCCTATGATATCATTTGGTATACATGTTACTTGTAATATAGTTACATAGTTGATGCATAATGAATGCAGTTATATTGGTGGCAAAAATGTACAATATTGTTTTTCTTTCCATAAAACAAGACTGTAGACACAACAATAACTGCACCCAATTCATATGATAACATTTATTACAGTACTGTGCAAACATTAGATTTTAAAAGCTATCTGATCAGTAAGTGTTTATTTGCTCAGAAAAGCACTAATACAAACAATATTATTACAGTAATAGTGATTCTACATGTTCATGTCTTAGTTTAACCATTTCCAATCCTCTCCTCGTGGCAGCTCAATATTAATTGTAGTTAATATCCAATACCTGCTTTGGCTGATCAATATATCATTAGTTTAAATCTGGTGTGATGTTAATAAAATTTAGCAGATCCATATGATGGCTGGGGTCATCCAGGAGTCATCTGGTGGCAACCTTCGTTATTCAAACTAACTGACAACATATCAACCACTTTTTTGGAAAAAAACAAAACACAAAAATAGGTTCTTGTTAGGTTTTGCTATATATAATTTTGCATTGATTCCAATGATGTATAGAGTTTTACAAGCAAAAATACACTTTAAATGGTTTCTAACATTGTACTTATGTGCCTGATACTTTTGCACAGCACTGTACAAACACAAACCGGGCATGAATCGTTTGAGTTTGTCAGGGACCAAGTTGAATCATAAATGTGAAGAGATACTTTTCACTAAATGTAGCTAACTTGCTCATTTTCATCTGATTTCATGTAAAACTTGCACTTTTTATAGATTTTTTTAGTGAGAAATAATTTAGCAGAATATAAAGGATGTGTTTCAAGGTGTATCCTAGGAAGACTAATCAAACAGCCTAGTTAATACTGCGGATAATGGAAAGGTCACTGTTAGTCATGTCTCTGAAGGACAGTAGCAGGGTCAGTGAGCCCCGTGAGTCTGTGGTATGTGAAAGTTAAGTAATGGGGAATTAAAGGGCCGAGTGTGGTGTGGCTGGGATACCCAGCTGCCTCTTAAAGCGAAGGACATGAAGTGCAGGCTTTGCTTGTTTTGGATTAACAGTTGTGGATTGATTTCAGATGGCAAATATCTCCTGAGCTTCTGTTCTTTGTTGGATGGTGGAAAATGTGCTAACCTTTGAGAATAGCGCCCTCTACTGAGCAAGGAGATGGAGTTTCTGATTGTGAAAAATGTCTTTCAGTATCATGAAGATATAATTTTGCCATAATGCATGGCAAAATTATTGTGGAAACAGTCGTGTTCTGTGCAAAGGAAAGCTGTGTTTTTATTTCCATGATTGGTCATGTACTTCCGTCAAAAAACGGAAAAATGTGAAGTGCGTAATAAATACATAACAAACTGTTACTGTTTGCTGAATTTAACAAATTGGTACAATTTTTTCTATGCATCTGTATAGAATGCAAAACATCAGAGAATCATATAGAATAAAAGCAGGATATTGGAAATTTGGCTGATTTACATTATTCCACTTGATTTACTGACATTTAACGGCTGGTGGAAGCTGGTCTGCCTTAAAAAGTCAGGAGAAAATGAACAGTAATGTCTCAAATGTGTATTCCCTTTAAGCGGCAGACACTTTGTTGTCTGTTCACTTTCAGTTTTGATTTTGTCCTGTCTTGTTGATGGCTTTACTGCTCCTTTAAAACTAACTTTGCATAATGCCAGTATTGGCACCATTAGCACTCACAAATCATTATTGGTGGACACTGACACCATGAAGCAATTTCTGACTTGTGTGCATGCTACTCACACCAGTATATTATGGAAATATATGGTAAATGCCCTTAATTCATGTGTGTTGTGCTTTATTTGTATTACATAAGATAGTTAGGTTGCATGGGTTACATGAATTACATGGACACGATTAATTGCATCCTTATTGTAGTCAAATCAGAGGATGTTTTGACTCTGTTCCTGCATGCGAAAACCTGGCCCTCAGTGTTTTCTCACAGGGAAGTCCAGCTGCATGATAGGAGGTATTTGTTTTGTTAGTGTGTGTTTTCTGTCTTGCAGGTTGAAGGTGGGAGTGACGGATCAAATCCTTCAGGAGGAGAGCGGCAGAGCACGGAGACTTTGTGGAGGGAAAATAAGCCTGGAAAGTTTTGCAAAATATGTAAATCTACCTGTGACAGAAACATTGCAGGATGTCTTTGCCCTCTTTGAGGAGGTACAGTGCGCTGTTTTTTATGTTCTTATGCTAAAAAGGTTTATCAGAACATGTCATTCTGCTTCAGTTATTACTTTGAATAACAATAATAATACTAATAGAGTTTTATTTATAAGTTAAGTTTCCCAGAGACACTGTACAATGTTCCAGTTAATAATTGTTAATAATTCAACTCAAATGAATTTCTACATCACTTTTTACACTGGACATTGTGACGGAGCAGCGTTACAGGTCCTGTGTGAAAGTCAGAGGCTCCTTAATTTATGTAATTACCAGTCAAAACAGTCATAAAATACAAGTTATGTATGTTTCAGGAGATATTTCTGAGGAGATTAGATATAAGATAACCCACTTGCATAAGGAAGAAAAAAAGTAATTAATGAATAAATAATTTATTTGTAGTAATCCACTGAGTGCTTGGTAAGGTCCTGGGACTCCAGTTATGCTGGGTTGTTCATGTGAAATTGATTCTGGTTGGGCTTCCTACTCTCATTGTCCAGTTTATTAAAACTAGGATAAAAAGGGGGCTAACAAAGTATCAGAGAAACAGATGGACTGCAGTCTGTACCTGTAGAACTACAAAGTGCAGCTATACAGTAAATAAATGGGGAAGAAAACCAGGAGTTTCCAAAAATGGGAAACATAATTACCGTGCAAGACCTGGTAGACCACCAAAACTGCCCCCTTCAGATAAACAGCACGTAAAACTTTTACTTTAGATAAGATCACTTTAGAGAAGATAACTCAGCGCTGTGAATCTGAAAGGAGGTGTAGCTGTTCAAGAAGACATTACAGAGAAAAGGAAACAGACAAAAAAAAGAATAAATCAAACAAAGAAGGTACTGGTGTTCTCAGAACAATGAACTGATGCCCCCCACCATAGAGTCTAGGACTGAATGTGCTTGAAATCATGAGAAGACGCAGAAAATACACCCACCTTCTAAGACTGAACTTTGGAGGTATGGAAAAATATTCCTGCTAATTTTTTTGAAAAACTGAAAGTGAGTCTCCTGAAAAGAATGGAAGCTAATCTGGTAAATGCATATTTTCTGCTTTTTCCTGATGCTGAAAAATGAATGAATAACTTGTACTTAATGGCTGTTTTGAGGGTAAATGAATGACTTTTGCACAGCACCGTACGTAGGCCTACATGTCCTCAAATGCATAACAATCTCCATTGTTTGTCAACCTGTGAAAAATGAACTCATTTTGATTACTTGTGTTTTTCCAGCATGGTCAGATGGATGTGAGGGAATATGTCATTGCTCTGTCTGTGGTCTGCAGACCCTTCAGACATCTGGACACCATTCAGCTGGCCTTTAGGGTGAGGTTGCTTTCAAGTGGTCACACATACAAATTTGTTTATTGATGCAATCCATACACACACTTACATAATCTGATATTAACATGCAGTATCAATCTATTAATACGAAATGTCTGGCCAATACAAATAATGATAAATCATAATAATAATAATAATGAATGAATGAAATAACACAAGGATGTTAAGGGTACAGAAAATGCAGTTAATTACAGCAAATATAATTATTAATACCAACATTTCATATGAAAAATTAAGTATATTTTATATATATCTCATTTTATATGACAACTGTTTACTAGCATGTATGTAAATGTGAATGTGGGAGATTAATGAATAAATAATTTATTTGTAGTAATCCACTGAGTGCTTGGTAAGGTCCTGGGACTCCAGTTATGCTGGGTTGTTCATGTGAAATTGATTCTGGTTGGGCTTCCTACTCTCATTGTCCAGTTTATTAAAACTAGGGTAAAAAGGGGGCTAACAAAGTATCAGAGAAACAGATGGACTGCAGTCTGTACCTGTAGAACTACAAAGTGCAGCTATACAGTAAGTGGAGCTGATAAAATGGACAATGAGTGTAGAAACAAGGAGGTGTTCCTAACAAAGTGCTCAGTGAGTGTAATCCATAAATGTGTGTGTGTGTGTGTGTATGTATATATGTGTATGTATGTGTGTGTGTGTGTGTGTGTGTGTGTGTGTGTGTGTGTGTGTGTATGAACTTGAGTGAGATCCCATTCTTAATCCATAGGGTTTAATAAAATGTCGGCCCACCCTTTGCAGCTATAGCAGCTTCAGCTCTTCTGGGAAGGCTTCTTCCAGAAGCGCATTTGTGAGGTCAGACGTTGGGTCTGATGTTGGGTCTGATGAGGTCAGATGTTGGACGAGAAGGCCTGGCTCACAGTCTCTGCTCTAATTCATCCCGAAGGTGTTCTATGGGGTTGAGGTCAGGACTCTGTGCAGGCCAGTGCAAGTTCTTCTACACCAAACTCTCTCATCCACGTCTTTATGGACCTGCTTTGTGCACTGTTGCGTGGTCATGTTGGAACAGGAAGGGGCCGTCCCCAAATTGTTCCCATAAAGCTGGGAGCATGAAATTGTCCAAAATCTCATGGTCTGTTGAAGCATTAAGAGTTCCTTTCACTGGGACTAAGGGGCCGAGCCCAACTCCTGAAAAATAAACCTCACACCATAACTCTACACTTGGCACAATGCAGTCAGACAAGTACCATTTTCCTGGCAACCGCCAAACCCAGACTCATCCATTGGATTGCCAGACAGAGAAGCGTGATTGGTCACTCCAGAGAACACGTCTCCACTGCTCTAGAGTCCAGTGGTGGCGCTTTACACAACTGCATTCCATGCTTTGCATTGCTCTTGGTGATGTAAAGCTTGGATGCAGCTGCTCAGCCATGGAAACCCATTCCATGAAGCTCTCTACACTGTTCTTGAGCTGATCTGAAGGTCGCATTAAGTTCGGAGGTCTGTAGCGATTGACTCTGCAGAAAGTTGGTGACCTCTGCGCACTATGCCCCTCAACATCCGCTGACCGCTCTGTCATTTTACGTGGCCGACCACTTCGTGACTGAGTTGCTGTCGTTCCCAATCGCTTCCACTTTGTTATAATCCCACTGACAGTTGACTGTGGAATATTTAGTAGTGAGGAAATTTCACGACTGGACTTGTTGCCCAGGTGGCGTCCGATCACGGCACCACGCTGGAATTCACTGAGCTCCTGAGAGCGACCCATTCTTTCACTAATGTCTGTAGAAGCAGTCTGCAGGCCGAGGGGCTCGGCTTTATACACCTGTGGCCATGGAAGTGACTGGAACTCCTGAATTCAATGATTTGGATTGCTGACTGAATACCTTGTCTGCCATCGTCTGCTGCCACAGCATCTGCATGGATGACAGAAAAATAGCGTAGCTCATTGGTGTCACAATTTGACTGCACACAAATTGCTTAGGCCTTTTGGGGTACACTGTGCTCTTCAGGAATGCATGATGGCTATTCCTGTAAATAACTATAAAATACATTGTTATTCTTACCATAGGGTGTGGGGGCTTTGGTGGGTAGGTGCCCTAAACAATTAGTTTGCACATAAGAAGAACTGGCAGTGGTTACTACACACGATTGCTACAACATTTAGTCAGACCCATCTGTTCTATACTAATGAATAGTGTTATTTCTAAGCTTAGGTCCTGTAGTACAGATGTTATGATGACGTACTCTCACAGTTCCTGTTTTGTACAGATGTTTGAGGCTGAAGAGGACGGGGCTATTGTAGAAGATGAATTGGCTGTCATTCTGAAAACAGCTCTCGGAGTGGCAGACCTCACTGCGTGTGATGTCTTCAGAGCTGTTGACACTGAAGACAAAGGAAAGATCACATGTGGTATGTATCTGGATGTTCAGTTATTCGAGGGATTGCTTGGTCTTTTGAAATGCCACAGCATATCATGGCTGTCATTACAAAACCTTATAACTCTTTTGCACCAGCACACCAGCTGCCTGCTAGTTTGTGCGAATAATTCATGACAAACAGACCAATAGAAAAGGTCTAAAATTTATATTTTTATTATATTAAACTTATATTAAGTTATATTAAACATCTAAATGTTGGCTCTATAATTAAGCTGGAGATTTTAAATGAAGAATTTGATCCCTGGTGATGCCACAGCCATCTGTGGCTGGGAGTCATCAAGCATAATGGTGCTCTCTACCTTGGTGGGTAGAATGGACCCCTTTACATCCATCACTCAGTAAGATGCTAACCAACACAGATGTCTGTTAGCTGATGCATCAGAATTATTAGTTAGTACTCTCCTCTAAGCGTGTTGAGCTGCCCAGTGATGTCTTAAGGTCAGTTCAAAATGATGAGGTGGAGCTTCATGTGTCTCACTGCAAGCTTGTGCCTTCACCCTCCTAGTTTGGTGGCATCATGTAATAGAAGACCAAGCTAGTGAGTTGGATTTACACATGAATTGGGGGGAATGTGTGCAAGGTTTTGTTACCACAGTAACTTTACAGCTCACAGAGTTAGTTTAAAGGCGAAATCTACCATTACCCGTCATTACATGATAAACAAAGTGATTTAGAGTGCTATAATATGAAATGATCTGTTATAGAGAAACTTACTAAGTCAGAATTGTTCATAGTGGTGGTGATAGGAACCAGACATTTGAAGAGAGTAGCTCCCTCAAAGGAAGTTACTACATGAAATAATGTATGGTGTCTGACATCTGAGACATTATTTGTAATAGTTTTGAGCATTATTTAAAATCCAGTTATGGCAGAGAGGTACGGCAAGGTGTTGTAAGGCAAAAAAAGATGTGTTTTCAGATTTACCAATATTTCACTAACAACATTACATATGGAAACCTCAAAAGACACATGACAAGAAGCGCTGCGTTGGACATCGTGACCCCTGGTTTCCGTCACCTCCACTCTAAGGAAATCCATGTCGGTTTCTCTACACTGATCTATTTTTCATCAAACCTCTCTGAATGACTTTGTTTACATCTTGGCCAATGTTTTATGCAGAAACTTTGAAAGAATTGGTGCTTTTAAGATTCTGACTAGTATTGTAATTAGAAATAAGAGTTTATGAAAACAAACTGTCATGTTTTCTGTGTCAGATGATTTTCGCCGGTTTATGGAGAGATGTCCAAACTTCGTGGAGCTTTACTGCTGTTTCCATCATCTGGCCACTCTCGCCTGTTCTGAACACCCAGAACCCATAACCAACAGCTTCTGTTCTGACTTCAGCCTTCAGGAACAAACCACATCCAAGAACTCAAACAGCAAGAAGCACGACTGAGAGCAGCTCTGATGATGATGATGATGATGGTGATTGTGTGTGTGTGTGTGTGTGTCTGAGTGCATGTAAATAGCAGAGTGTGAGTATAAGTAAGAGAACGATTGAGAATTTTGCATTTTGCAGGATTTGGGTGATCTATCCATTCCAATGTTCTTTAATATATGTTTTTTCCCTCAACACTTTATTTCATCTTGCATTGTACTCACAGATATTCAGAAAGATGGTTTTTAGGTAAAAATTTAATTTGCATTGATATTTTTTTTATTTGAGATAAATAGTCTATTTATTCCAGGCTTTCTCTACAAAGATTCATTTTGTCTATAATTTCAGACTGATATTAATACAGGTACATCCAAAACCCTTTAAGTATATGCTTGTGTTCTTTAATGTGGAGGTTCTTGTAATAAAAAGCTGATTATTGACTTTACATGCCGAGCAGCCAACACTTAAGAATCCAAGTAATTCACCATCAGATATTTTAGGTCTGAGTCTCTGGTTGCTCTTAAATAAGTCACTGTTCATTCTGTGCCTTAAAGTCCAGAAGTTACTGCTTACAACTTTGAAGGTCAAGTACATCAATCCGTCTGTCTTCCGTTCAACCCAAATCCTTTTTGAAATCAAAAATCGAATATCAAAAGAAGCATTTACAGGCAGCTGCAAACATCTGCAGACCAGTCCTATTTTTCGCCTCCAGTTATTTCCCGGTGAGCCTACTGGAAGCAGTGGTGGTGAGAGTACAGTGCTAATCTACTAAACTGACAACACAGCAGAACAAATGTAAATAAGATGCATTATGTCTAAATAAATATTCATGAAATGTTTTAATATGTTCATGGCATGTTATTGTGCTTATTGTTTAAAAAAAACAATATTGAGTAAAAAAAAGATATTAAGAACTTTTTAGACCAAAAGTTTTTGTCAAAAAAGTTAAATGGGTCACAGAATCACTCGCCTATTATTATTATTATTATTATTATTATTTTTATTATTATTATTATATAAAGGTTTCCATGATTTTAATAGCCTAGTTGTACTATTTCTATGTTGATTTATTGGGAGTGTTTGTTTCACGTTAAACAATCTGCATTTGTTTTGTATGGGCTGAACGAAAGATCCATGGATTGACGTTTGCGTAGTCTCTGACCACAGAGCTGCTTATAGGCACCTTTTTTGGCGAGGACTGCAGCAACACTTCTGTGGCTGATCTACTCTTACCAGCACCACACACTCTACCATATTGGTGTTGCTGCTGTGCTGAAAATGATCCAACCAAATAACACACAGCAGTCCTGTGGTCAGGAAGAGTATGGAGTAGAGGGTGCAGCAAGAGATGCGCTTCACTCTGTCATCGTACACCTTTAGCCTGGAATTTTAGAAAACGTGGACAGTCAGTGAAGATACAGAGTTACTGTTTCTCATAAAGTTGGAAGTCAGAGTATATTGTGTTATTACCAGCCTTGTTTTAAATATGGGGTGTAGAAATTGAGATATTATTTGTCCGTATTATTTTTCTCCAGGTGCTGACATAACCAACATGCAGAATACAGTGTAGAGGTGGGCCAAAGTCATTACATTTTAATGGAATTTTATGGGAAAGCAAGGGTTTTGTCTTTTAATTCATCGTGTTTAATATGACCAGGGACATGAACTAACAAACAGTAGTGTTTTTAGGTTGGCTTTAATTCATATAATTTCCCCCTTTTGATGTTTGCTTCTTTAGTTTTGTTCTGGAACTCTGAGCCCAATGTAGCAAAAAATACAAAAAAAAACCTAGTCTCATATCACTCCAGCAAAACTAGAGGCAAATTTCAGATACTGAACATGTCTTGACTGATCAACTACATTCAAGGTAAGGGGAACATGTATAACCATTCCATTAAGCTCCTATACAGCAAAGTTTTTATGAATGTCCACCAACAGAGGGAGCTCTACACTAAAACGTGAGAAACAGCTCATGTTCTTTGACAAGTGTGAGGTAAACAGATTTGTTTCATTGCAGTAAGCAGTGGTGAAACTGATGGTGTCTCATAGGGCTGATCTGATAAGATGGAGCTTGTTAATTAATGATTAATTAAATTAATTGTTTTCAGTATTTGCCTATTTAGACCATTAGCAGTGTGCAGTATTTGTAAGCCTTGTTTGCAGCTCAGTCTCTCATTGGTGTAATTGGCTTTGCAGCTTTTGCTGGTGTAGAAAACACAATCGCTGATGAGAACACCAGGTTAAGTTTAGTTTTAGAAACAGAATTATTTTATTGGGTCAAGTGCAGGGGTTTTGGTGCGTACTTAAACTGAAAAAAAAAAAACTGAATATGAACCAAAAACTAACAATACAATAATTATAAAGACACAGCCAGTGTTACAAAACACCCATTGTCTTCAGCAGAGCAGGGGAGATATGTATCCCATTTTAATTCTTCCATCTCCAGAATGGCACGAGCCACTGTGCAGCTCTACAGCCCTTAAAGGCTTATAGGTTCATGTGTGATGATGTCATTATTTGGATGCATCCTTTGCAGCATCACTGCAGACTGGTGTGCTATGTTCTGTGTGCTTGCTGAGGTAAGCCTAGCCAGCAGAGTGTCCTTGAAGGTCATTGCCTTTGGGAAAGAAGTCTTAACCCCTTCAGCTCCACACCACAAAAACGGATTTCGTCTGATTAATAATTGCTGTTGTTTTATTCAGGAATAAACAGCATAGATTGAACTACTGTAAGGTAGACACTAGAAGGTGTTTCATGGTTTTAGTCAAAGTTATATACTGTATCTGTTTACAGTCATTTATTTTTATTTGCTGGGAATTCACTACTTTTCAAATTCAAGGCATTCTGGGTGTTAACTAGAATCAGAACAGGGTAGCATTTGAACTCTACTACATAACAATGACATAACCATGTCATAAACATGTCATGGTAGATGTCATGAGTTGTTATTACCTTTACATTTATCTGTCCTGACAGACGCCATAATGTTCAATGTCATGATGGATAATTCAGCGAAAATTAGCATGTGACATAAACTGTGATGACAAACGATATGGAATTTGTCATGTTAGTCGGTTATTACATATTAATAACATGGCATTGTTATAGTACTGAACCAAATCTGTACCAAATGCTGTACCTTTGAGATACATTTACATTGTTTGCATCTTAATGGACAAAAAAATGTATCTGCATTTCCAAACTTTTGAATGCTGGTATATGTAAGTGGGCTGCTGTATTTGATTTTACTGACCATCTACTAGTACAGAAGGAAAGTGTATTGCTGCACACATTTAGTCAAGCTTCTTTTGATAAGCATATTAATGTGGTGGCCTACAGTACTGTGCATACAACTCAGGCACCAGCCAAAATCAAACTTAAAAAGCTATTCATCAGGGCTGGAAACATTTATTACCTCCAAAAACCATTAATACAATAATTACAGTGTTAACACAGTAAGTAGTGATTTTATCATCATTCCTAAACCTCTCCTCGAGGAAGCCCAGCATAAACTTTAGTTATCGTCCAATGCTTGTTTTGGTTAATAAATGCTTCTTAGCCAGTGGCGCAGTGGGTAGCTCTGAAGGGCTTGGGTTCGATTCCCAGCCGGGTGATTTGCATGTTCTCCCCGTGTCTGTGCAGGTTTCCTCCGGGTGCTCCAGTTTCATACCACAGTCCAAACATATGCAGACAGGCCAACAGGACACGCTAAATTGCCCCTAGGTGTGAGTGTATGTGTCCAAATCCTTATCCAGATTTAAGGCAGCCCGGTTACCTACTTTTAAGTTACAGCGTAAAATCACATTTTGTTTATTTATTTATTTATTTTAGCTTAACAGTCTCTATTTGGGTCCACACTTGAACTCCTGACTCTCATAAGTTACGCAAAAGTTTCATGAATGTTACCAAGTAGGTTATAGAAGTTGGTAAATAATTAGTCTTAAAGTTAATGACTAAATAAAAAGCCTGGAGTGCAGCGGGCGAGTTAAAAAAAGTTAAAATATTACCTTTAAAAATGTATTTCAGTTTTTACTTTTACTTACAGTTCATGAAAGCTGAGGATTTGCATTATGAATATAATCAAGTACAGTTTCAACATCTGCTGACCAATTTATATTTCTTTATATTATTAATTATTCCATTTGTCTGCTTTGTGGTTTTATTCCTGTATTTCTTTCTTTCCTGCAGTCCTTTCCCCTCTTGTCTTTTCTCTTGCTCTAACCACCTACCGTACACCCCCTTCTCTGCATTTTAGTGTAAACATATATGCACCCGATGTTCTTTGTTATGGATATTTAACAGAAACACTTCCTCACAGCGCCATAAGGTGGCGCTAGCACACTTAAGAACCAGCCGCAACCTGCCCCCTCACTCCCTGGCTGAAGGAAAAGCATTACATCACTGCTGGTGTAAAAATAGACTGAGGGCTGGTTTCTTGGATTCTTGGAAGTGGAGCATTTTGCCACCTGTGTCAAGGCTGTTAATAGATAATGACATCATCTGAAATTGTTCACGGAAAAGCAGGATTTGGCACACATCTGCACCGCACTGATCGAACTGCTAAGCAGCTTCCCTTGCTGAATTATCCGGAGTGTCCTTGGTCTTTAGCACTATACGGCTTTTGTAGTTTGTCTGTCTTTAGGCTGCATTGAAGGGCGGCTTGCGGTTATAATGAATGGTGACATGAAGAAATGAGTACAAGATCATTTACTTATTGAGGAGGAGCAGCTCTCCTTTAATGCACTGTTTGCCTCATCTGAATCTGAGACACGCTCCAGAGCCTGATGTTTACATGAGGGGGGGAAAAGTCTATATTTACTGCTTATATAAAGTAATTCGTCTCATTGATTTATACCTCTCATCTCATGCACTTTCGTGCTGGAATGAAACTTCAAGATTCTGATGCGCTGAGAAAGAGTAATTCACAGTGTTCAAATATGCACATCATTTCCACATTAATTAAATACTTTATATCAACATAGTTTTGTTCTTCAGTTTTCTTTTGGCAATAATAATATGCATATATTTTGTTAATTTTGAAATGATGTGAACATTTGAATCAAGTAAATTCAAGCATCACTTTTTTTTCCCCCCAATATGCTCATTTTTCACATTGATATAGATACGTCTTTGCCTCAAAATGCTGTTTTGTGGTGAATGTGTTAAACGGGTTATAGTGAGATTATATAGTAAGGCAAACTATAGGCCCTTATTTATAGTTGAGGTGTAGATAGAGCTGTCAGGAATCCAAAAAACGACCAAGTTCATATGCAGTCTTCTTTAAATTGACACTGTAGAAGGGTCGCTTTTGGTTCCTTGAGGAATCTTTCAGTGGATGGCTTTTTAAAGCAGTGGAGCATTTTCAAAATTTAAAGAACATACACATAATGTCAAGCTTCTATACCAGGGGTCAGCAATGTGTGGCTCTGGAGCCACATTCAGATTCAGATTCCTTTATTGATCCCAGGGGGAAATTGCAGTTGTTACAGTTGCAGCCATTTATGTAAAAATAAACACTTTACTAATAATTTAAGACAATATAGAGAAATTTACAGTATGTACACCAGATTTAAGTACTTAAGAATACAGTAAGGTGGCGGTGATTGTGATAGTAATGTGAAACATCAGGTATAAAGCAATTACAATTATTTAAATTATTTAAATTAAGTTAGTGATTTAAATTAAGTTAGTGATTTAAATTAAGTTAGTGTAGTGCAGCTCTTTTACTGCCCTGTTGTGGCTAAAATAATCCTCCTTTGCAGTAAAATAAAGCTCTGCTAATCATTCTATCATTCTAACACAGTTTTAACAATAAATGGTCTTAAATGCTGGAGTATTTAATATATATATATATATATATATATATATATATATATATATATATATATATATATATATATATATATATATATATATAAAACTGCTAAGTTTTACAGTTCTGGTCACCATGCGGACAGCTAGTAGTTAACTATATGGCAAAGAGAAAGATTTAAGACGAACGTTCGCTGGAGACAAACCAACTCATTCATAATCACTCCAGCTGCCTTTCTGATATGTTTAATCTGCAGCAAGAAACTGTCAAACACTAAAAAGTCATGAAGCTGATAACATCTCATTCACCAGCTTCTTGTTCGAATGTTCCTGTTCCTCCTTGAATTGTGCAGCAGTTACACTCTGGCGCCTCAGGCATCATTTAAGGTGGAGAGGGAATATTCAAACAAGAAGCTTGTGAAAGAGACAAGACTTCAGCCTCATAAACATTGAACATTGAGAGCCATTTTACAAGAAACTATTACACTTTTACAGAAAAGTATCTTGCCAGAGATGTGAGTAAAGCACCTATAGCTGAGCCAAAGCTTAAAGTAGAGCAAAGTAAGTCTGTGTTTTCATTTAAATGAATGTTTAGCCTATACTAGCACAGTAACACATACTAAGACGTATTTACAGCCAATGTGGTAAAATGCACATAAAAAGTCATGGCTCTCAAGGTGGTTTGATTCTTGCAGGTCCCTGAGGACCGGTTTGAGTTTGTAAATGAAGTGGGAGGATAAAGGACCTTTTTAAGTCTTAAACAACCTCCATATATTGAAAGGAGGTATTGCTTTATTCTAAATATTCTAATCCTTACCCTAACCTTACCATCCACCCTAAACCTAAACCTTTTCCTAACACTGTAGATAATCAATACCACACAATTTGTTAATAATTGACATAATTTAAGTATCTGTACACTAAAAAGGGTTTTTTACAACAGTCAATTTGGTGCTACAGAGAATCATATTTAAAAGGTTATTTTTAAAAAATGACACAAGAAGAACCATTTAGGCATTGTTTTTGTTATTTTACTGTTGTTGGAACAAAACCTTACATCTCCAAAATGGCAACTTCACAGGAGAGAGAAAAAAAACCTACATTACTTTTAATGTAAGTCAGTGGAACCAGACTTTTTACCAAGTAATTTTGGGTCATTTCTTTTGGTCCATTCATTATGAAATTTACACACAATATAAAGGGCAACAGGCATTTTCACATTATATTAAAAACTGAAAAATGGAGTAACAAGGTTTTGTTTCGACAGCAGTGATATAACAGCTCTTTTTACTAAAGAACCCTTGAAGAACTCTCTTTTTAGGTGTTTAGCACTTCACAGACCTGGTTTGTAACTCACTCACTCACATTCAGCAGGCTGAAGATGCTCCACCTCATAAGAGTGCTGCTTCGCATTATTGACACACTAGACTATGTTAGGTGTGTAGATAATCCATAAAGAACTCTAAAGTAGAACCACAATGGTTCCTCTTTGCAGGATTGCATTAGAACCACGTCTTCAAGTCAGCACCCAATGTGAAGACACAGCCCAGAGAAATGTGAGAAAGGAGATGGGTGATGGACATTTCCCACACGCTGATGTTTCTTAGCTGTTCTAAGGTCAAGCCCAGTGACATTTGGCAGTCTGAGGTTGACAGGTCCGTCCTATTGCTGAGCATTAGCATGATAATGATGAGGAGTATGGATTATGATATTTTGGAAGCCATACTTTCATCCCAGCTCGCTGTCCCTCTCCATGTATAATCAGCCACTGCCTGTCTTTGATGAGCAGGGAGAATTTCATTAAATTGCTGATAGGGGCTCGTCTCCTTCACCACGCCTCGGGCTCCTTACCCAGAATCCGTACATATATACGTCTGTGCAGCTATTCATATATGCAAACGTTTCTGTCAAATCTCCTGGCACCTGACAGCAGTGTGAACCCAATAAACCAATATGGAGATAAGAGCTGGTGTCAGTAGGCAGAACTAATATTATTTGTGCGGTGGAAAGCGTTTATCTGTCACGGGCTGAGAATTGATGGTTTTGTGTCACTTTTGTTTAATAATGATGTAGCAATCGCAATATGCCCACTGGCTTCGGCTCTATTAAAGTTCAAAAGATTATCCAAATTAAAATCTCATTTGGAATATTGCTTTTCGCCAATAGTAGGTGGGTCCTATTGGATATAATATTTCTCACTTTTTTGCTGTCCAATTAACATTTCCATGTTCAACAAACTGCAGCAATGGCAGATACGAGCACGCTTATTTGACTGTGAAATACTATGATAGCTTCATCTAATTGAGCAAAAGTTCATAAAACTTTTTTACCTCGACGACTGACAACATGAGAATATTTAGCGCCAGACCTGAAGTGGCATCCTCTATTTACATAACAAGCTCCGAGCAGTGACAATGGGTGTCTAAAGGCTTATCTAAATGACAGTATTTTATCACGTTTGCTCATTATGTGTCATCAAGTTGAATTAAAGTGATTGGTTACAGTCAGGCTTGCAGTTACGTGTATCTGCATAACACAGCATTACTATTTTGATCATTTTTTCACGGTGGCCTACAGCTGATAGCTGATTCTAATGCATGCAGCTCTGCTGGTAATGTTGAGTGACGGGCTGTGATCACAGAATGCATCAACTGTCAGAATTTCAGCCCAGGGACTGCAGTTATCTCTGCATATTCTTCCATTCAGTCCTTATAGTCTACCACGTTCATGTACTCAGAGCAGGGTTTTGAATCAGAGGTGTGGTCTCGGATCTGGAGTTTTTTTTTTAGGCTACAATTTATGTGGAACACCAGTCGTCACAAAATGCTACTACTTTTACTCTCACTACTAATAACAAAAGTAGTAAATAAGGATAGTAATAATGAAGACTCAGTATCTTCTTTCTTTCAGTATTTCTGCCACAAAAAATAGTATTTTCCACTGAATTTCAACTGATTTTGGGAAATTTCTGCAAATATAAATAATAAACTATCTCTCAGAGTGCTGTGATGTGAAATGCTGCATTCTAGATACTTACTGAGGCATACTTGTTCACAGTGGTGGTGATGGGAACCAGACGTCTGAAGACTTCCTTACAGAACGTTATTGCACACTATTGTTATGAATATGCTTCTTGGTGGCTAAGATGTTTTATAATGGTTTAAGATAAGATTTTGTCTTTTTTCATTCATTCATTCCTGGTGGAAGGGTAAAGAAATCAGAGTCAGAGTGAACCATTTAATAAACCAGTCTGAAGGACTTTGTCTACATCTCTGGGGTTCAACTATGCAGAAAATCTGTGATGAATGGACAAAAAGAAATGGTTTAAAATCACTTGAAATAAAATACTGTTGCACTTACATACATTAGGGTTAAAGTCGACCTGAATTTAAAGTTGTTTTTATGTTGTTCGTTCAGGCTTTTGAACTTTACTAATAACTTCATATTAGGTATGATTAATGATGGAATCTAATGGAAAAAGACAGCTTTCTTGTTTATCTGTGATCTTTGATTGTAATGTAATGAGCTTTGCTCCACCTCTAAAACATCCTCTGATTTTTGATTGTCACAATACACCAGTGGGCCAAAAATATCATATTTCATGCCGCCCTTCCACCACTCCCACCTATCACTGAGAGAAAATGCTCAGCTAGTGTTAGAGACCCTACCTTATATCATGTTTCACTCAGGAATGGCTGCTTGTGTCAAGATACTCTTTCAGAAATATGTTAACACAAGAAATATTTCATTATTTACTGTAATATCAATATTTTAAGTTGGGGACAAAAGGAAAAAAAAACTGGAAAGGGAAAAAAGCTGATAATAAATGAATATTATTATTATTATTATTATTATTCATAAAGCATTAGGATTTATGGCACATCAAACAATGAAGAAGTGAAGCCAATCTCAGGAAAACATGAGGGTTAATTTGAAGCCATAAGCCCTGCAGTGAAAGCACAGCAGGTGTAGAAAGAGCCTCATCCAGGGTGAGTCATATTCAGCAGCTCAGTCAATGGAGCATGCCAGTCTCATCTCATTTCCCCTGCAGCGCTCTCTCTCCCACCGCAGTCTGTTCCACTGACGGAGCTACTGTGTCTGTGCTGCTGGAGTCGGCCTTCACACGCTCCGTCTCCCCGCTCTCCTGATGGGCCAGAGCTCAACAAAGCCCAGAAATTCTTTCCTTATGAAGATATCCGTCATGTGGAATACATGAAAAGTAGCATGTTCACTGGTCTGAGGATGAGAGACCATAAGCTCCCAAAAGCCAATGGATGTCATTTTGGCAGTGACAGTGTAGAGCATAGTGAGAGCCCTCTGATCACACTGTGTTCACACTGTGGCCGTTTCACCAGCATGTGTGGAGTGTCTGCAACAGTCTTAGGCTCTCTGAGAAGGTTTGATTTAGCTCTGTAGGATTATCTAGATATTAATCTTGCTGAAACTTATTGTACCTACTATAAATTCTTCATTAACTGCCGTGTAAGATGTAAGTTGTAGACTAATGACAGGGAGGACCTGAAATGTGGACCTTTGGGGTTTAAGAGAAAGTTATTTATATTGGCATCAAGCATTTTATTTCGATTGCAAATACTTTAACATTAACTAGCCATAAACTGCAGTTTGTGCCTGTTTTTGAGAAGGGTCCTCAGTAGAACAATGCATGATTACTATGAATGACTTTCCTCCAGTTTATACTGATTTTAGTGAAAGTGCCTCAGTCTTCCTCTTTCAGGCCTCATTGCTCGTTAACAGCTCCCAGCAGTCCCAGCAATTCACACATAGACAGAAAACACTTTTGTAGTTAAACTGATAATGCTATGGGTTATTTTTGTGTTTCAGAGTTATTTTTTTATATATAATTTTAGGTTAATATGAGTTCATTTCAATTCCTCTTGCACAATGGCCACAAGGGGGCCTGCAGAAAGAGGCTACTACAATAAAGAACAATACAAATTGACAGCTAATTGTTGCTGATTGATTTAGAAAGTTGAGTTTGATTCCTAGGTAGGGAATTTTTGATTACTATAGTTTAGTGTGTAATACACCTAAACGTGGTAGCTTGAGACTCGATTCCCACCCTGATCAACAAACCACACTGTACCAGTAAGAGTCCTTGGGCAAGACTCCTAATGCTCCATTCGCTTACTTCTGTAACATAGCTCAATTGTATACCGTTCTAGATAACAGTCTCTGCCAAACGTATGTGTTAATAATAAGCGTTCTCTTCTTTAACACTGGTGTTTATTTGGTGTTGCAGTCAAGCTTTCCTTAATTTGTTTACAGTTATGAGAACAGGTAAACCAATCACTGTGGCACGTTACGGGGTGTTATGGAATAGTGTCGAGAGCCTGGACATTTGGGTTTACAGTATATGTGAAGACCAGGAAGCAAAGTCAAGTGGATTTCTGTTTCTCTGTGTATTTCCACATTAACTTGTATGAGAGCACAGCAGTGAGCAGATCTGGACTGCAGCACTGCACGCTCCGTAATGCCTGGTAATGGATTGTTAACGCTGCCTGTACTGTGGGCTATGGATGGTAGATGAGAGAGGATGACTCACTGCCTGGTTGGGGGAGGAGAGAAGGTGGAATGAGTCATTGCTGCCTTCCCTCAATCTGTTTACAGCTCCTGAGATAGATGGCCCCCGCCGATAGATGGCCATCCAATAAGAGCGGAGACGCTTCCCCTGGTTTAAAGTCAGAACTGGCTACGCTGATATCACAGCAGAGATGAACGATAGATATCAGAGAAGGTGAACAGACCAGCATGCACCACCGTTTGAGTATGCTGAGAATTTATTGAGCGCATTTGGGAGAGTGGCCTTCAAATCCCAAGTCTTTCGTACAATCAGAAAAAAAAAGAAGTGCTGAAATATACAGCTAACCAAAAATCTTAAGAAAAAAGACAAAGAGATGAGGGGAAAGGAAAATACAAGTAAATACAATAAAATGAAATGATTTAAAGGGGGATTTCACATAAAACTAGGATTTAATATGTTATTTCTCATCTTGTGTAATGTTCTGAAATGCAGTATTGTAAAACTCAGCCTCATCGGTTTCACAAAATTCATAATTTTCTGTCCTTTTTCTGTCTGGTAGTCTACGAAATCCCAAATGCAACACTTAAAAAGATGGTTCTTCAAGGGTTCTTTAGCAGAGGTGGGAACAAGTCTCTAAGTTGCAAGTAACAAGTAAGCCTCAGGACTTCACACTCAAGTCCTGAGTCAAGTCCCAAGTCAAAGTAGTCGACAAAACTTTATATTTGAAGACAATTTTAGCTCAGCCAAGTTAAAACAGCAGACAGCAGTTAAAGTTAAAGCAGTTAAAGCAGTTAAGACAGCAGAAACAAAATGATCAATCTGAGTTGAACAAAGTTCACAGACAGCAAAATGACGGTGAATATATGAAGCTGAAGTTGATTTATTTCACCAGTTTCTTATTTGAATTTTCCGTTCCACTTTAAATGGAGCAGCAGTTATGTTTCGGCACCTTACCGCTGCACCGTTTAAGGTGGAACAGAAAATTCCTGTATGCGGCTGGCCAATAATTCCTGTATGCGGCTGGCCAAGTTTCAGCCTCATGGTGAATGTTGAGCTATTTTAGCTGCAGAAGCTGTTAAAAGAGAGATGCTGTGTTTCTTTTATTTTGCTACCATGAGGAAAATGGTCAGTTCACCTAGTAAGTTGCTCCAGTAAGATTGGAGTTTAAGTGCTGACTGAGGAATGCACTGATGCTGTTGATGCTTCGCTTGTTTCCAGCATATGGAGGCAAACTTGGGCTCTAACGCTTCTCTTGTCTTCCGAAAGAAAAATAAACTGAGCATAAGCACAGTGGCAGACTTCTAACAACATTGCTGTTTATTCAGTTTATGGCATGAAACAAATTCATTCATATGAAAAATAATCAACTGTCCCATCTGCAGTCAGATTCTGCATGTTTCCTCTACTTTGAGTCTCGAGTCTTTCCGAGTCATGACGCTCAAGTCCGAGTCAGAGTCTGTATCACTGGTGTTGAAGTCAAAGTCAAGTAGCAGGTTTTTCTCAATTTTCTCAAATCGAGTCTAAAGTCATCAAATTCATGACACGAGTTGGAATCCAAGTCATATGACGTGATTCCACACCTCTGTTCTTTACTTAAGAAAATGGTTCTATATAGAACCATTAACACTCAAAGAACCCTTTGCATGATTAAGGGTTCTTTGCATCGTAAAAAGGTTCTTCAGATTGAGGGGGAGTGTGCTGTAGATATTTCTTTATGGCATCTTTCGAAAAGGGTTCTATATAGCACCAAAAAGGGTTCTTCTCTTGTTATAAGCTTGTCATCGTAACAATAGCAGACCCTGTTTTGGTGCTGTATAGAACCCTTTTCAGCAAGGTGCTATTAGAACCATCTACAGCCCATTCTCCATCAATCTGAAGAACCCTTTCATGATGCAAAGAGCATATTAACCATGCAAATAGAACTATTTTGCTTACTAAAGAACCCTTGAAGAGCCATCTTTTTTAAGAGCATACCATACCGACCTTCAATCCACCCTTAAGTAGTACTTGTTTCTCAGTAGCACAGAAGTCCCTCTTACCTTCAAGAAACCTCTTCAGAAGGTGAGTTTAATCTTTAAACCAGAAAATTGTGCTCTCAAAACCACTGTGGCACCACTGTAAGAGGTAAGCAGTTACATTTACAACAGATTTCTAATGGTTACATTTTGACTGAAGTGCTCCTTTAGGTGAAGCGATTAAGGTACATTGCATTGAAGTGCCTATGCAGATCCACAGCATCATGTTCCTCTTCAAGACTGCCATAAATGAAGAAGTGAGCCACATCTCAAATTATAATAATAATTTTTGCCACTCAATAAGGTGGATTATATGATCAAGAGGTTGCCAGGTAACCAGAAAGGAGTGGGTGAGTAGTCCCTCTTCAGGCTGTTGTTTTTGACCATTGACTTGGCCATGTGAGTAACCATGTTACCAAGCAATTTCTGATTTTAGCTTGAACAAAAAACACAAAGAAATTATTGTAACAACAATAATGAACAACATGATTGACACAACTGATTAAAAAATATAAATCAATTAGAGACTAAATGAAACCATTTGCAACCGATTTTCTCCCTGGACATTTTTCATTTCTCAGAAAGGCCTGGATACACCAAGGCAGCATATATTGGAATCTCATGACAATTACATGGACAGCAGCTGCCAGTTCAGTGCAGTGAACAAACATGATTCACTGCAAAGACAAGCTGTAATATTTATGGCCTTGATTGTGACCTAATTTGATTTTAATCTTCTTGTTTGTGCAATTTGTTCCTAAATTCCCAACTCTTTGCACCTGGTCTCTTTATATGTGAGACACTGACCTCATTTATGCCTGGTCATTTCATGCAATGTATCTGCATGTTTTCCTGACAACCACTTACATTTGCGTTTGGCAATCAAATGCATTTCTGGTTTGTCAGATTGAAGTCAGATTGTTATATGATGTGCAATATGCAAATCAGTTCATAACATGACAGCCAATGGCCTTTTTTTTTTACCTGTCCTATTAAAAACATGGGTGCTACACAGGGTTGGTCATGTTCTTAAGCTTACTGGAAGGGAACAACTTTGCCAACCAGTGTTTACAAGAGGGTTTATTCATCACGGTCATGTGCTATGAAGTAATGAATGTGCGCTATAGGTCCAAAGGTTTGTAGACACTGACTCATCCCATGTTTCTTCTGAAATTCAGCTTCTCCTGGGAAGGCTTTACACTGGATGTTGGAACATTGCTGTGAAGATTTGATTGCAGAAAGCCACAAGAACATTAGTGAGGTCAGGTACTGATATTGGATGACCAGTTCTAGATCACCCCAACTCATCCCAAAGGAATTGGATGGAGCTCCATCACTCCAGAGGATGCAATTCCACTGCTTCGCAGTCCAGCGCTGGGGGGCTTTATACTTTTTAGTCAACAACTAAACATGTGTGTGAGATTTACCTAGGGATGTCTTCATCATCTGAACCTTGAATCCACATTCCAGTCCTGGATTTTGTAATCGCTGGTATGTGGCTAATTAATTACATCAGCACTTCAGAACTAAAAACTGAAAAGGTCTGGATTTATAGACCTCTTGGCCAGAATGTGTCACCTCCTGAAGTGATATGAGATTTATATCTTTTATAAATGTGTATTTATGTGGATAATCTCTGTTTTGTTATAATCCTGATAATTAATTTTTTTCTCTCTTTGGATCAAATCACAACAGGCCTACCTAGTGTATCCAGGTCTTTAGAGGGCTGAGTTTGAGTGGGTTATTTAAGGAGTAGGCTGGATGTTCTCCACCTTAGAGAGACTGACAGGTACAGCCCCATCTCCTGCTGCTGGGCTCGGAGCTTTAGTGACGAGGCTTGTGTTGCTCCTTCCATTTGTTCCAATCTGCCCTCCACTGCCCCCCTTTCTCTCTCTCCCAATGGTCTGTGGACTGTGCTCACCCTCTCTGCCCGCTGGTCTGGAGAAGGCAGACACCAGCAGCCCAGCGGCCATCAGCAGCCCTCCCAGGCTCAGCATGCCTGTGCCAGCCTGCACGCACATATGCAGCCCCTGGTTATACTGCACAGCCTGGCGGTCCACAAACAGCAGCTCCCCCTCTCCAAAGGCCTCAATGCGGGAGGGAACAGCAAAGCCCACGGTCAAGACCACCAAACCCACGGCTAAAACTACTGCTCCAAACGCAAGAGAAACCTGAGAGAGGGGAGGAGCCATTTCACATAGTAAGACAGACTGAAACAATGGAGTTCTCATTTTTATTACTTGACAAAAACATGTTTGTGTGGTGAGCAGATATTTGTTGCTGTTTGTAACTGACAAATGTGGGTGTTTTATATAAAAGTTTAAAAAAGTTATAGCACAAACACCTGCAGAATTATTGAGAGTGAGATGAAAAGTTTTACAACCCTTTTCTCTTTGTTTAACCATGATTTGGCTTCAGTGCTGTGTCCAAACCTTGCAGAGGTAAAAGTTTTACAACCCTCCCTGGTTTCCCCTACATAATTTCCACATGGCTAACATAATCACAATTTTTGCCAAAAGTACGTAAGCTAAAAGACAAAATGTGATAATATTCATCTGGAAATTGTGTATAATTAAGTTGGCTTGACAAAGCCGTCTTACTATTCTTTGTTTTATCGTTCTACCTTTTTTATTGTACCATTTTTCAAACATATTATTTTATGAAGGTTATTTTTCCCATAAAAAAATGAAAGTGATTTTCGATGAAATGAAAATGTCAGAATGTTGAGAAAGTTCACATCTGATTTCCTCAAATGATGTTACAAAGGACATTTCTCACATCTCACACCTATAATCAAAGCCATAACATAAATAATAGCACACACACACACACACACACACACACACACACACACACACACGTGTATATATATATGTGTGGTTGGTGTGTGTAGTGGGTAACACCTCTGCCTTCTACACTGTAGAGTGGGGTTCAATCCCCCACCTGGGTAAATACCCTACACTATACCAATTAGAGTCCTTGGGCAAGACTCCTAACACCACATTCGCCTACTTGTGTAAAAATGATCAAATTGTAAGTCGCTCTGGATAAGAGCGTCTGCCAAATGCCATAAATGTAAAATGTAATATACACACACACACACACACACATACATTAACTGAGCTGCAATTAAAACCACTGTAAAATCCATGATATACACACATCTATGACTGCCTCACACCTGAATTGCACATTACTGTGCCACGGCTGTTAATGTAACAGTTTTTGACTCATGCTGCTCACATAGACCACCGAGTAAATTAATGAAGTAAGAACCCTTTTATGTTTAAACTGAGGGGCTGGGAACTTATGTTCTTAACTAGAAATAGGCTGCTCAGCTAGCTAACAGGCTAAAAGAGCCAACAGCCTAAACAATCCCACCATTAATATCACAGGCTTTAAAGTACTTATGAGATGGTTGATTGCAAAATGGCACTATAAAAGTCTAAAAATGTTACTTGAATGTCTTACATGCTTCAAATGGCTGTGTTTCAGTCAGAAGTCGCGTCAAACCCAGACTGAATCCCAAACGGCTCCGTACTCCCCAAATAGAGCTATTAAGGTTTAGAAATTCTAGCTTCTACAGCCAAATAGTGCAATATGGATGGACTATAATAGGCAAGTATGGATGTGTCTGAGTCATAAATGACTGTTTCTTTGCTGTATTTTGCACTGTATTTTGGCTGAAGGATCCAGTATTTTAGTAAGTTCCTACGTAGTGGACTATGTAGGGCACAGAGAGACATTTGAGATTCAGCCCCACCATGAGAAGAGGGGCACCACTGGATTGGCACTAAATAAGACTCGTGGTGGTAATTTGGTGACCAAAAAGTACTTATATGTTTATGTAAATTATTATTAATAATAACAAATTATTTTCTGTTTTATCATTTTTATGCTGGTCGGCATTTTATCAAAGCTGTATGCCATTTGAGACCGTGTGTTACTGCGGTTTTATCACAAGGAATGGAATTTTAGGCACTCCACTTCCCGTCGTGCCTAAAAACACCCTCCCATGATAAAATCGCAGTAATGCACAGCCACTTGTGGCTTATTGCTTCAACATACAATAGCAACTACCTGAAATTACATAGCAAAAGCAAAGCTAGCAAAACCTTAACAACCATCTGGAATTTCATAGCGATGGGTTTGTCAAGCTAACTGAAGGTTTGTTCAACTTCCCGCTCCTACTTAACGTAATCCCTTATTCCACACAAACTGGTCCTAAATATTTCAGACATATAATAACATATGATACATTACATACCGCGTGTCTGGAAAACATGTACCCTTTTCTCTTTGTTTAACCATGATTTGTCTCCAGTACTGTGTCCATACCTTGCAAAGGCCTGAGCTCCACCACTGTGGTGATGTAGCCTGACTCTGAGCATCCTCCTGATCCCACATGGAAGCCGTGCACTCCTCATAGAAATGGTGCAGGTAGGAGCGAACTCCGAAACCATGGCAACCAGAGCCTGCCATGCTTTTAAAGCGCGCTGAGCGCTCTGACCCACAGACCTCTGAGCAAGAGGCCATCTCTTAGACCTACAGGGAACACATCACAGCATACACCTTTTTTAATAGGTGCCCTATTATTAAGCAGATTTACTTATTCATAATAGTGACTAGTGTATATAAAGGTGGAAAATGAATAAATAAAAAGGAGGATTACTTTTAGTTCTCTAAGGAACATCTTAAGAATGAAATTGGTTGTGAGTGTGACGAACCTTTGTAAAGTTGAAAAATCTACACATAAAGTAAAGGTTCATGGATGAAGTCTTAATCTGGTGCAGAATATTTGCATTATGTCTTCGGAATCATAAACCGTGGCTCTTTGAGGGACCTAAAGTGGTTCCTCTATAATCCTTGTGGCACCTTTTGTGTATTCGAACGTCAGAGCGAAATGGATGTGCCTGTTGCGGCTGTTACTGTTTCAGAGGTGACTGGCCGCCCACAGATGAGTCACTCTCTCACACAGAGACCATAAACATCCTCAGCTCTCTCTCTCCCTCTCTCTCTCTGTGTGTGTGTGTGTGTGTGTGTGTGTGTGTGTATGTGTGTGTGTGAGACCATCTACAGCAATGCTTCTCCCTGCTCTTCAGTCTCTGTTTTCCTAACAAAGCTGATTCCACTGATGAAGCTGATTAGTTGAATCAGGTGTTTTGGAGCAAGAACACATTCAACCATGGACTTCATTGTTCTGCAGTATTGACTGCTGCATTCTATGCATCTCAAACCTTGAAGACCACCTCTGCAATGCTGATTACCTTTAAGTACCATGATAAAGAAGGCTTGAGCATACACTCTTAAAAACAAAGATATCCAATGGGTTCTCCATAGAACAACAACTATTGGCTCCCTAAAGAACCTTTCAATCGAACCCTTTCTGTGAATGAAATATGTGGGGAAACTTTTTCCATTGGCTCTCCATTTTTAAAAGCCTGACATCATAACAACACCTTAAAAACCACCTGGGATAACATAGCAACACCTTAGCAACCACCTGGGATTTCATAGTATAAGCTTTGGGAAGCCAACTTAAAGTTTGTTCACAAACGTCTGTGTGCTACAGAGAGCCACATTGCTATTGTTGGAACAAAACCCCACATCTCCAAAATGAGAACTTTAAAGCAGAAGGGAGAAACATACTTTACCTTTAATGTAAGGCAATGGAACCAAACCTTTTTTCAAGAAATTTTGGGCTGTTTCTTTTGGTCCGTTCATCATGAAATTTAGACACAGCGTAAAAGGCAACAGGCATTTTAAAATTATCTTAAAAACTGAAAAACAGACACAAGGTTTTGTTTCAACAGCATAAACAAAGCATTCTCCATCAATCTGAAGAACCATTTCACAGAGCAAAGAAATGGTTCAATATAGGATACCTAGCTCTAAATAAAACCTCTGAAGAACCCTTGAAGAACTTTTTTTAAAAGTATGTACTTGAAGATTTTGCCAAGAGCCACAAGTCCAAGTCAAGACCCACTTGGGAAACTTTTTTTTTTATCAGAGTGTAGATGGTCTGGTCGTATGTTGGTCTACCAAGCTCTGATTGCGCGTCATTCAACGTCTATAGAAGTCATTGCTCGGAGAAAAAGCGCAATCGCCTAATCTGTTTACCTGCAGCTGCGCCGTTTGGAACGATGGAACGCCATGGAACGAGCGCCAACTGCGTGCGGTCGCTGTCCAATGTCCTGAAAATCGACTGCCTGATCGCCCCCAGTAAACACGAGCGCGTGAGCATCACACCACTCTCACTAAGCCGTCAAAAACCGGTGATATCACAACTCACACATACTAAGGCTTCATGTAGCTTAGCACACGTTCGGGCCAATAAACCAACGTCCTCGTCAACCTTACCCTAAATGTTATCACACAGGATCTACTACTACCATCAGTCATGCTTGCCCAGCGCATCCTTTCCCTTCCCTGTCCTCCGCCGTCCTGTCCTGCTCATCACTCCATCTGCCCGCTCATGTCCATCTAAGGCTGTTTAATCAACAGGCTGTGCGGAGTTAACGAGGGAAAAAGCAAAGGGATACCCGGTTTGCAGAGAGGGATCCTCGCCACTTCTTCACTCGCGTCCCATCGCTCCTCAGCGCACCCAGCCCCGCGCATGCGCAGTGCTGCTGTTATTTATTTATATACTTGTTTATTGTTGTTGTTGAAGTTTAATTGCTTGCCGATGACGGATGGCGATGGTGGCGATGACGGCGATGATGACAGCCGGTCAAGACTGTCCATCATTGCGTTTGTCATTCATCACAGCCCTCAAAGCGTCGAAATGAAAACAACTAGAAGGCAGAAATATCAATAAAGTCTAAATAACTGACTTTAAACTGCAAATAAATAACTAAAGGAGCATTTACAGGGTTTGAATCCCTTGCTGTATTTGTGATATTTTATATAAGAGCTCATATGGATTTAACCCTTTAAAATACCAGGCTTATTTCATACCAAGGCTTATTATTCAGCAACCACAGGGCATTCAGTTCAAACTGGCTGAGTTTTACTTAGAAGTATATAATAAAACCTTGGGCCTGCCAGGGGCCCTTGAACATTTAAGGGGTTAAATATCATCAACTCTTCCCTAAAAAGTATTTTTTAAGAAGTTTAATTCATTTCTTTCAAGGTTTTGTTCCAAACATGTTATATGTGATGTTCAATAATATAGCATTTTCATTATATTTGTTGTTGGGGGTGGGCTTCACATCAGTGCTGTATTATGATTCATAATTGCAGAAACAAAAATATGTTTTCATTATACATCCAAAAATGTTCTAAATGGACAGGCTTCATTCTGGGAATGCTGTGAACTAGAGGTTTTTAAATGCTAATTAATGGTTTGTAATTGTCTACAACCCCACTTGCAAAATAACTGGGATAGTACGTGAACAGATGTGAGTAGTACAATGGTGAATAGTATTTGATCTTTTATCTTAACTCCATTGCTTTCTTGTTAATATATACGCATTGCTTGCAACACATTCCAAAAACGTTCGAATAGGAGCATGTTTACACTGTGTTTCATCAACTTCCTCAAAAGTTCCTCCTGAAATTCACATTATGAATTTGGTAAAACACACGTTTTCTCACCTGTGTAAAATGTGTAGATGTGGTTTGATGTTGTCATGTTGATATAAGCATTGGTGTCCCTGAAAGAGGCATTGTCTAAAAGGCAGCATATGTTGCTCCAAAAGGGGTTCAGCATTAATGGTGGTTAAGCTGGTAAAGTCATGCATTAATACACCCTTCCAGACCACGACAGACCCTGGAGTTTGGACTTTACACTGGTAACAATCTGTACAGTACCGTATTTCTTTGGCCCAAAGAACACAATGTCCATATTTTCATAAACAATTTGAAAGGTTTGGCTCATCAGATTGCCACACATATTTCCATTGTACATCAGTCCATTTCAGATGAGCTTGAACCCAGAGAAGTCAGCAGCATTTCTGGATGTGCACACTGTGCATAGTCTTAGCTGGCATTTCCGAATGCAGTGGCGGACAGTGTTTTCTGACAATGGTTTGTCACAGTATTCCTAAACCTATACAATGAAATCTATCGCAAAAACATGAAGGTTTGTATTGTGGTACTGTCTGAGGGGTCAAAAGTGATTGCCATTCATTTGTGGTTTCTGACCTTGCCATTTACATTCATAGATTAGTCTAAAATCTCTGAATCTTTTGATGTTATTATGCACTGTATAGGATGAAATGCCTAAAACCTGTGAGCCCTAGCTGTGGAACATTATATTTATTGGATTTTGTTGGATTGTTAGCTGATGCGTTTTTGGCAAAGTGGCACTCTTGCTTAAAGAGCCCTAGGGCTTTCCTGCATACTCCTATTATATATAAACATGTCTGCATCACCTGTTTAAGATGTTTTTGAAAATTTTGTGGTGTTCCTACACTTAAATTGACCCTGTCCCAGACTTGGAATGTGCTGCAGGCATCAATTTCTGAATGAGCTTATATTTATTTGTTTAAAAAACAAAAACATTTTTGTTTAGAATTTAATTTATTTATAAAATGATTTGACATAATTATTTTATGTTTTTATTCCTTTAATTCTTGTTTTGTACTGGGCCTTTGTCAGTATGTCAACCTGTAAACTGCTTGTAGGAAATCTATTGCTATGGTACAGGGAGATTCACTCAAAAGAGGCCCCTGTAATAATTCTGTAATAACTCTCGCTAGGACGAATCAATCTGAACAAAACAACGTGCCATGTGCTCCTCAGTATATAGAGCTTCAAACAAGCTGGTATACCCCTGTGTCAGAGGGAGGAGGTAGGCACCGGACAGCCTACCTTCGTTTGTAGCTTCCTGGTGCATTCCCCCATCCCACCACGGTAGCCCTAACAAGAGTTACAACAGAATATTCTGGACCTCTTTTGAGTGAATCTCCCTGTGTTGATTGACATCTGACATTGACAAATTTCTAGTGTCCATCAAATTACTGGAAACCTGTGAAGTTGCACATGGCCAGCTCATTAGCATCATTGCATACATCTTTCTGCAACAAACATGGTTTTATTTAATTGAAAACACTATTTAAAAAAAAAAAACCTGGATTGAATCAGAGAGTCTGATCATTCCACAATTTTGGGGCATAGACTGCAAAAGGCGGTCCCGCCCTTATTTTCATCAATACTTTCCAAAACCACTGCCGCAACTTCAGTGGTTGTCATTTTTTTTTGTATGCCACTTCACGTGTCTCCAATGTAGACTGAATAAAGAATGAAGGATTTCTGGCATGATGGCCCTTTACTGAGTGTCTGTCAGTCAGTCTAACACAAAATATAGATGGACAGGTTAATCCAACAGTACAGTGAGAGGCAGAAGACATGTATCTCAATCCCTTTCCCTACAATATCAGTGTCACTGACACTGTGTTAAAAATGGTTCCAGGTAATATCTGGACAATAGTGGCCTTATTTGCTATTGTGCTCCCTTTGAATTGATGTGATTGAGTGAGGACTGATACACCAGGCAGCAACAGATGGGCTACAGTGAGTAATTATACGCCTATAAGGAACATACCAGAAACCACTCAGTGAAAGTTATTTAATCTTTGAACACAAGATATTAAGTATTGCCAAAATGGTAACTTCACAGGGGAAGGCCAAAAAGTTATTTATTTTTAATGTATGTTAATGTGAAGATGTTTTATTCCAAGCAAATCTCCAGCAATTCTATAGGTTTCTGGATGGGCAGCTGTTCAACTTGGCAAAGAAAAGGAAAACATGTAAAGAGTTAGTTCTGTAAAGGGTGACTGATCACAGATTACAGTATTAACAGAGTTAACAGAGTGCAGCACAGATTCTGGCAGGTCTAGTTATTTCAGCGCAATTAAAAGGGAAAAACCAGAAAGGTAACATAGACATATGGCTCCCTGAGATGTCAGCACTCCTCCTCCACCCTCAGCAGTGCCCCCTGATGGAACTTCATTAATTCTAGCACCTTGTGATCTAAGTAGGCGTGATGGTTTATAGAGAAGTTCACTCAGGTACTGAGGAGCGAGTCCATTTAGAGCTTTACACATCAGTAAAAGCATTTATAATCAATGTGAAATTTAACTGGCAAAAAGTGTAGGTTTCATAAGTCTGGCTGATATCTTCAAACCTGGCTCTTGTGAGGACTCAGCGTTTTGGACTAGCTAAAGCTTTCTAAGGCTTTTGCTTGTACATCCAGACAGCAGAGCATTACAATAATCTAGCCTTGAGGTTATGAACGCATGAACTAGCTTTTCTGCATCCTGTAGCTGCAATGCATTTCTTAATTTAGCAATATTGTGGAGAGGCAGGAAGGCTGTTCTAGTAATATTCATTATGTGCATCGAAGAACAGATCAGCATCTATCTTGACACCAAGGTTTTTTTACAGATAAACCTGATGCAACTGAGAAACTATTAAGTTAAAGTGTTAAATTCGACAGTTTTATCAAGTTAAGTAGAAGAAAGTTCCTCGACATCCAGTCTGTTATGTCTGTCGTTTATACAGTCCTTAATCTTGGTCTGTTCACCCTGAAAGTGGCAAACAGCCCTGTGCTCAAATGAGGTTGTAAAAAAAGGTTCAGTGTTAGACACAGGGTGCGTTTTCTGTGTCTCAGGATCCGAATTATCCCAAACATATTCAGTGATGTTGAGATCTGGGCTCTGGAGTGGAGAGTCCATTATTCTAAGAACACCAGCAGCTTCTTCATTCTTAATTTTGGAAACTCTTGTTTTTTTTTTTCACTTATTTTCCTTTGACTTTCTCCTTCTTTATGCTACATGTACCGAATGGCTGTTTTCACTGTACTGTCTGAGTTTTGCACAATACTATATAGGAAGATCCATCCATCCATTTTCTAAGCCGCTTCTCCGTCAGGGTCGCGGGGGGGTGCTGGAGCCTATCCCAGCAGTCTTCGGGCGGAAGGCAGGATACACCCTGGACAGGTCGCCAGTCCATCGCAGGGCATATATAGGAAGATGTTTCTGGTAAAATATTTGTAAGGACAAGGCAGATGTGCCTAATATACTGGAACGTCAGTGTATACAGTGTATCTGTAAGAGCTGTGTGGGTTTGGATGATGGAAGTATGCTGTGATGAGTTACCAGGGATCTTCAGCCAAAGAAATCCTTGAAACGCTTCACTTCACACAGCAAATGTAATGTTAACATATCACCTTACATGACTCTCTTTCAGTTTATTTCCTCTCAAGCTCTCACAGATGACCCTGCCTCACTATATCTAGGAGAATGATTTCCATGCCTACACATGCAGTGAAATACAGCCAATGATGAGTGGCCCCAGAGCTGCAAGTGAATGCTGGAATTAAAAAGGCAGGAAGGCTACAGCAGCTATAAACTTTAATTCCTTCTTTCTAAGTGAGATAACAAGACAGACCACAAGGGCGATGAAGAACAGCCTGTACTGTCTCTAATAAGCCGGCTGTCTCTCTCTACATTATAATACATAGTTAAGAGAAAGTGGTGGCAATGAGCTCTCAAATTTAGAACACTTCTCTTTTTCTAGAGCTGGTAATGCTGAGAGATGGTAATTGAAATAGTTTTCTTTAATTTTTATAGTCATGCAAGGCTTGGTAATGTATTCTGTGTTGGTATCATTGTACAAGCTTTCTTAAAGGATAATTACACCATTTTATCAACAATTCATGCATTAATTAATTATTGAAATACAAGGAAAGTCATTCAAAGTGAAATGACGCATAGGCCTACGATGTCTCGAGCACAAATACAGTCTTTTTTTTTCACAATCCAAAACCACCAGTGAGCCTGTACATGTCTTGTGAGTTTTGTATGCCAGTAACAGTAAAATAATCTCATCTCATCATGTAAGCCACTTATCCTCCTGGGTCACAGGTGGTGCTGTGGTGCACAGCATGATTCTGCTGCAAGAGTGTTGTTTATTGAAGACACTGACAGAAAGGGGCACAACTCGGGGGTGCTGGGGACAGTGGTGGACAGTAACTAAGTAAATGTAATTAGTTTCTGGACTTAAGTAGTTCTTTTCGTGTATCTGTACTGAAGTTTTTCCATTTTGGGTGACTTTTTATTTTCACTCCACTACATTTCAGAGTCTAATATCTGACTTTTTCCTCCACTACGTCTTGAGAAATCTGTCGTTCCTTTTAGTTTCTGTGTGTGTAAAAACGTAAAATGTCAAAACCAAAGAAGCACAAAGCAAGAACACCAATCAGGGCCCAGCGGTCACTTTGCTTTGAATTTGTTTTTGACCTGTTGGACATCCCAACCCAATGCAAGCACACGGTTCAACCAAGAGAGACACTGGAGTATTTTCACCAAAAATGAGTTCATGAAGCGAGTCTTGTTATAAAAATGATAACAGGACATCAGAGCCATAAATACTCTTTTAGTACTTTCTCTTTTGATACTTAAGTACATTTGAAGGCAAATACTTTAATACTTTTACTCAAGTGGAGGTCTAAAGGGAGGAACGGTCTTACAGTGCTCTGCATACATCCCTCTGCCCTACATAGATCTAAACCAAAAATTTGTTTTAGGCCAAAATCTTCTTTCAAAGTTGTTGTAAAATGCCTCAGACATCAAATATAGATTAAATGCAATATTTCTAACCATTTTAATGAAATATCTTTCTGTGGGAGAGCTTTCAGAGACACCAAACTCTTCAGACATCTGAGTTACATAACAATCAAAATGAATAGTTTTCTAAGGTAAATAAAATGTTAGCCAAGTTATTGTTAGCTGGACAGCTAAATGAGCAACTGGTTTAGATAGTAAAAGGCTGAAGGAATGAATGATGGAGTGTGTGAGGGAATGACTAATCAAATGAGCAAGGGAGGGAGAGTGTGAAGTTAGAAGCTCTTTAGAAAGTGAGTGAGTCAGTGCGGTTGAGAGGGTGTGGGTGAGTCAACGAGTGACTAGTGTGAGGGAGTTAGTGAGAGAGTGAATAAACAGGTGAAGGAGTGAGTTGGCGAGGACAGAGTGAAAGAAGAAGCACAAAATGTAAAACAATGCCAAGTTAGTGACATAGTGATTGAATGAGTGAGTGTGTGAATGACTGAAGTGAAGGAGTGAGAGACAGAGTGAGTTAGTGAGAGGGAGCGAGTAAGTGTACAAGTGGATGAGTGAGGGAGTGAGTGTGTGAGGGCCTGAAAAATAAGTGAGGGAGGGGGTGAAGGAGTAAGGAGTGGGTGAACAAATGGATGTGCAAATTAGTGAGGGAATAAATGAGTTAGTGAATGCATTTGAGGGAGTGAGTGAGTCGGTGAGTCAGTAAGTCAGTGAGTCAATGAGTTAAGAGGGAGTGAATAGATGAACATGCAGCTAAGTTAACGAATGAGTTAGTGAGTGAATCAGTGAATGAGTCAATTAAATGGTAAGTGAGTGGATGTGGGAGTGAATCAGTAAGTGAGAGAGAGAAGGAGTGCATGTGCAAATGAATGAGTGAAGGAGTTAGGCTTTTGAGTGAGCGAGTGATTTAATGGGGTGAATGAATGAATGAATGAATGAGAGAGTGAACCAACTAGTGAGTGAGTTTGCAAGTGAATGAATACATGAGTTAATGATGAAGTGAGTGAGTGCATGAATGAAGGAATGTGCAAGCGTGTGACTTAATGAATGAGTGAATGAATGTGTGAAAGAAAATGAGTAAGTCAATGAGTCAGTAAGAAAATGAGCCAATCAAATGGAGACAGTAAATGTCAGAGTGAATTAGTGAGAGAGAATGAGTGCATGTGCAAATGAGTGAGTTAATGAGGGGGTGAACGAATGACCGAGCCAGTGAGTGAACCAACTAATGAGTGAGGAACTGAGGGAGCGAGTGATTGAATGAATGAATGAGTGAATGAATGAGTGCATCAATGAGTCAGCGAGTAGGTGAATCAATCAAATGAGTGAGTGTGTAAATGTGGGACTGAATCAGTGAGTGAGAGGGAGTAAACGAATGCATGCGCGAGAGACCCAGTGAATGCATGAATTAGTTAGTTACTGAGAGAGTAAATGAAGTAGTGAATGAGTGAGAGAATAAGGGAATGAGAGAGCGAAGGAGGAAGGTAGGTAGAAAGTACAGGAACGAGGTGATGAATGAGATACAACTGTGCTTCATGAGCTTCACATCCAAAAAGCTTGCTCTATTGTGCTTTCAGCGAGTTTATTCGTAGTCGAGTAAAAGTGAGCTACAGAGGGTGCTGTGATCCATCATCATAAACTCTTCCACCGCCTGTCTGCCGGATCACACAGCAGTCAGAGGAGGCTTCAGGGGAGCGAGACGAGTAAAGAGCATCGTTAAAGCAGCCTGAGCTTTTCCATACGAACAGACAAAGAAAGAGAAAAGCTCTAGTTATGAAATCTGTCTGTTCATGTCCTTTTGAATAGTGTCAGGCTGTGAATATTGAAAGTGCAGGAAAAGCCAGTGTGGCCCTGCAGTGCAGGAGGATAATGTGCTCATTATGCCACTGAGCCAGTGAAGCAGAAAAGCCATCATCGTCTTTTCTCTTCTCACCCGTGTTTGATATATGAAGTGCTTTAGACGGCTGGAGTCGTGGGGGAAACCAAGAGGAGTTCAAAAAGTCAAGAGACACACACACAGCTCGCCCGCGCTATAAAATGGAGATGTTACATCATCCAAACGGTCAAACTATAGCCATTTCTATAAGTAATGAACACCATTTCAACCTATGCAGTATTATATATCTCATAAAGCTGCTGAGATGTGCTCCTACCAGTCAGTTTATAGCGAAATATATGACCTGTGCCTTTCAGTTATCACTAGATAGCTAAGAATGGTCAGAGTTGGGGTTAGACTGAGCATAACCTGAATGGTTGGGCTATATCATTTGTTAATCATTATTGCAATATTGACTTTTGCAATAGTGATATTGCAGTATGGAAACAAGTCCTTATAATTCAGATGTTCCAGATGTGTTCTGTGGGTGTTTTGATGAATCCAGGCTCTTAAATGAAACCACTTTTAGAACCACCTTTAAGTTTATGAATGGATCTGAAGTGTTTGTGTGAAGAATCATTTTAGGTCTAGTTTCCCAGACCCAGATGAAGCTTAAGCCTAGACTAAAAAGGTAAACCACCATTGACATAATAGTATAATGCTAGACTGTATTTAATCTGTGTCCAGGAAAAAAAAAAAAAAAATATATATATATATATATATATATATATATATATATAACAACAAAAAATTAACAAAACCTCAACAATTTTATTTTATTTATTTAGTTTTTTTCCAGAACTGTACATCCAAGCTAAGAAACAATGACCAAGAATGAATGATAAATACTATTAGTCAAAATAATGCAGGCCATTGTCTAGCCATGTTACTTCAAAGCAGTTTAATATATTGCAAGGAATGTCAGAGTTCCAATTTGTAGGAATACATATACACAGACACATGCACACACACATTTTCTACGCCGCTTATCCTTCTGGGTCATAGAGGTGCTGGAACCTATCCCAGCGGTCATTGAATGGAAGGCAGGAAACACCTTGGCCAGGTCGCCAGTCTATCGCAGGGCAGGCACACCGACGTAAACATCCACACACACACACACACACACACACACACACACACACACACACACACACACACACACACACACACACATGCCCACCTAGAGGCAATTTAGCATGTCCAATTGGCCTGAGTGCATGTCTTTGGACTGAGGGAGGAAACCAGAGCACCTGCCGGAAACCCACACAGACATGGGGGAGAACATGCAAACCCACTATGCCACTGTACACATCATATAGTGCTATTTTGGGATGAATGTGACGCACATAAGCAACAGTGAAGACATTATAAGCTTGGTTTTATATATAGTGGCTCCAAAATTTATTTGGACACTTGTGGCACGTATAAAAAGGGAACAAGCTCATTGTGCTTGGCACCAAACTGTTAAACTAAGTGGTATTTATTTTAAACAGATCATTCCAAGACTCATTTTCTCTCTAAGGGCAGCTGGTTTGCTTCAGATTGTTATCGTTTGAGCACTTTCTTACATACCTCTGATTTCACGATCCCATCAATGAACACAAGCGCTATCGCAAGACCAACCGACTCTGACATTTCCAGCTCTGAGCTTTATGGTACCCTCTGGTTTCTCAATGTAAAGAAACTGCCATCAGTTTGATGTTGCGTTTTTCTCTGAAACAAATATTCTTTTTTAATACATTTTATGCAATAACAAGAAATTTCATTAATATTTACCTAAGGTTAAATGCTTAAAGGGTTCAAATACTTTTGGAGGCCACTGTGTATTAAATTCTACATGCTGAATGTAGATTATGTTAGATTATACTTTAGTATTATAAGAAAATTCCCCTGATTTGAAATATTTCTATAGAATTCAATCATTAAGATGTAAACCAAGTCATTCACAGTGGTTTGGTGTGAAAATATGAAATAGAAGGAAATAATAAAGAAACTTGTAAGCTTTAAAGCGATGGTGATAGGAAGCAGGGGTCATGATACAACATGTATGCAGTCTTTTTTTACTATCTGAAACCAGCAGTGAATCTACATGTGTCTTCCCATGTTTTGTGTGCATTGTTGATGTTAAAATAGTTGTAAATAGTGGTTTAAAAAAAAGGTTTCTATGTGGACTTGCATTAGAATGCCTTGCATGTACCTCCTGCACTTCTTCTTGTTCTGAAAACTACAATGTCTTGAGTATTTAACATGTAATAGCTTTCTGTGAGGGACCTTTTAAAGCATTAAGCTCTTCAGCCGTCTGGTTACTATCACCACCACTGCCAACAATTCTGAGTCAGTAAATCTCTCTAGAAAAGAGTACTCCACATCAAACCACTCCGAATGACTTTGTTTACTCTTTAGCCAGTTAATTATGCAGAAATTTTGAAAAAATGGTGGAATTCCCCTTTGAGCATCTTCATACTGCACAAAAGTGTTTATGCTGCTAATGATGGATGGTTCGCAGACTGTGTGCTGCCTGTGTGTGTCTCTTTTCCAGACGCCGTGGCCTACATTCCGGAGATCTACTACAGACTCGCTGGAAACCACGTGGATGATGAATGGGGCAAAAGTGAAATTCAACACATTTTCATCTCAACACTAGATGGTGATAGAACTCCAGATAGGGCCCTGCATGTAGTGTCACTGCTGTGTTGACTTAGCAGCTGCTTCTTCTACTCAAAATCACCCCCTAAAAAATTAAGCAAACAAAAACAAGCCCATCCATGATGTTCTTACATTCTTCAGCGTCAGTTTTACAGATCTCATCTTAAGAGTGCAATAAAAAACATACTGGTAATAAAGAAGAGGCTTTGTCTAAGGGACAACCTGCATGTGGTGGAGTCAGCAGGTACACCCAGGTTTCTGACTGGTGGCTTACTGCACTTTGTAAATATGTGTGCTGTCTTTCTAGAAATATGAATATAAAACACATTTCACAACTAAATATGATGTGATCATTTGAAATTTTAAGGTATTCTGAGAGTGCTCCATTCTGTTTTATGATATTCATTATTTTGAACATCAAGCTTTTGACTGGAATGATGAACAGAGTAAATAAGGCAGCTTATTGAAAAATCTGTGACATGTGCAATGTGCAAACATAAACAGTCTTAGGCAGTCGGAAAAATGTTTAAACCCTTAAAATCCCAGACTAATTACTCAGTAATGCATATTACTCAGTAACTACAGGGACTTCAGTGCAGACTAGTTGAGCTATTCTTAGGTTATAGAAGTGTGTAGTAAAGCTTTGGGCCTGCTGGTGGACCCTGGCCATGTAAGAGGTTAAAGCTAATTATTTCAGGAGTATGTTTTGACCATAAAAAATGACCTTTTTTTTCCATTCAAACCATTTGTTATAGCTTTATAAGCTTTATTAGATTTTATTTATTAACTTCATTAACCTGAACTTGAATTAAAAAATCACATGAATGCAGGTTGAGCATGAAGACAAGGCGACTGCTGTTTTTAATTTTCACCTCGGAGCTCCAGTGAAACCACCAGCAGCTGCATGTTCCAACCAGTGCACATATATCATACCGCTGTTGTCGGAACAAAACCTTGTATCTCCATGTTTGACGTTTTTCAGTTTTTCACATAATTTGAAAGTACCTGTTGTCCTTTACTTTATGTGTAAATTTCATGATGAAATGATCAAAAGAAACTGGTCAAAAAGACTTGGAATTCTGGTTTTATTGACTTTAAAAGTTAAGTTGGTTGTTTTCCTTCTTCTGTAAAATTATAGTTTTTGAGATAGAAGTTTTTGTTCTGACAACAGTGAGTATATATATATATATATATATATATATATATATATATATATAATCATGGAAAAACTCAAAAGAGTTTGATGTAGTGTTTCTAAAGTTTCAAAATATATCATTTACTCTCCAGTCCATACGGTCCATATTTAGAAACTAAGCTGCAAAACAGCCCTTTTTTGAATTCTTTGTTCTTTGGGACATCAGTTATACATACAGTTATATATACAGTATTTCAGCCTGGGCTGCTTTGAATGAGGCACAATACAGGACAACATCTCAACTATGTCGTATGTACATATTTCAATCTTAAAGCTAGAGCAACAAAAAATCCTGCTTAATTGTAAGAGAGGAAGAGGGGTTGGAAAATGGACAGATAAAAAATGAATTATGACAGGTTTTGGAACATAAAATCACACAAAAGTTGTAATTTGATCTCAAGCAATAAAACTGAATACAGGGAAAGTGTAGGATGTGGGCCATTTAAAATAAATAAAAAATTTAATAAATCACTTTGTAGCTCCAGTGTAAAATCTTTTAAAGGCTTTTTTATGTACTCAGCAGTCAAATAAACGCTAGTGCACTGTGAGTGTTAACTTTGACAGCACTAATTAGAATAAATATGAAAACACATTAATTCTGTAAAAAAATATTCATTGTTTTTAGCATCTTTAGCAATTTGTGGCTGGAATGATTAACAAAGTAAGCTTATTGACAAATCCATGGTGTGGTGCAGTGTGAAAACACATACAGTCAAAAATTTTAGAACTCCTTAAAATCCCAGGCTTATTCTTAACTACAGGGAATTCAGTGTAAACTGGCTGAGCTATTCTTAGTTTATAGAAGTGTGTAATAAAGCTTTAGGCCCACCGGCAGGCCCGTGGACATTTGAGGGGTTTGTTTAATGATGGATTGATTTGATACATGAGGTTTTTGGATGGTAAGTGTAAATACTGGACTTCCTCTAGGAGAGCTACAATTAGGATAACAATCTCACACACAGATGACTCATCATGTGTTGTTTATTTATTTCTTGTATTTATTTTAATGTTTGTGCTTTTTTTAAATAAATAAATACTATTGCTCAGACAAATGGCTTCAGATGCTTAAGATTGCATGTGTATGTATAGTGGTGCAGTATATAGAGTTAGATGCAAAAGTTTGGTTGTCTCTGGTCAAATTCCATGTTTTGTTGATTTTCTAAGTGTAAATAAGTTAATACACCCCCTACAGAGAAAACGCTGCTCGTTTTAATGCACTGTTGCTGTTTATTTGCTACATTTAACATATTGGAGGCAAAAAAAGCCATAAACTTGTTCTCTGTAGATGACGTGTTAACTTTTTTTCACTTAGAACATCAATAAAATGTGTAATGTGATGAGGGTGTTCAACCTTTTGCATATGGCTTTAAATGCATGTATCTAAGACAGAGAGAGAGAGAGAGAGAGAGAGAGAGAGAGAAACAGAGAGCGAGACACAGAGAGAGTAAGAGAGAGAGAGAGAGAGAAAGAGACAGAGAGAGAGAGAGAGAGAGAGAGAGAGAGAGAGAAAGAGACAGAGAGAGAGAGAGAGAGAGAGACAGACAGAGACAGACAGAGAGAGAGACAGAGAGAAAGAGAGACAGAGAGAAAGAGAGAGAGAGAGAGAGAGAGAGAGAGAGAGAGAGTGTGTGTGTGTGTGTGTGTGTGTGTGTGTGTGTGTGTGTGTGTGTGTGTGTGTGTGTGTGTGTGTGCGCACATCACTGCATCATTAACAGTCTAAACACATAAAGCCCATAAACATTAAAGGGGCATGTTTTCAGGTTTCAGTCCACAGAGGTAAGTGTGTCCTGTTCGTCCACGGCTGCGGTGTTGGCAGCGTGGCGGCGTTCTCCGGCTCTGCTCCGCTCTCTCCTCATCTCTCTGTCTCTCTTCACCCCCTGCCATCTGTCCCTCTCTGCCCGCACTCAGCTTACACTGCACACAGCCCCAGGGCAGGGGGGCCGGGGAAGGGGAGGATTGGTCCGCAGCACAGAAGCCCTGACATCTGCTGTCTTCCTGGGCTTCATGTGGGGGCCCCTGGGGGCCCGACAGAGCACAGGCCCGAACATCCACGCTGGCCCTGAACCACGGCCCTATTGTGTCCGTGCTGAATTAGCATGACTGCGGAAGCGCAGGGGGCGGAGCGCTGTGCCATTTGCTACGGTCATTAAGCTGTAAGGTCAATTTGACCTAAATTAATATTTAAATTTTATGGAATGTTATGGACATGTGGGTGTACACACAGACTTACACATACGCTTCTGTAGTGACACTTTGAGGTTTGCACTGGACAGAGCTGTTCAGATTACATGTGTTTTACTTATTAGTTTAACTTCACAGCACAAAACAACACATGACAGCACATAGTAACAGGGCATAGATAAATAAATAAATAAATAAATAAATAAATAAATAAATAAATAAATAAATAAATAGACATGGATGTCTACATTGGTAATGAGATTATTATTGTGTTATACTTATGTAATAAGCATACGTTTATATTTCATGAATTTCTTGTAATTATGAGTGACATAGCATTTAGTGACATAGCATGTGCATTACAAATACGCAATAACTGAATAAACAAATGCCAATTATTTTGCAATTTTTTTCAGGTCCAAAATCAGTTAAATTGAACATTGGCTGCCAAACTTTATAGCAAAATGTAATAAAATGTGGTAATTCAAGAACACATTACATTATTGTGAGTTTTCTTGTGAGTTACTGTGATAACGTGTGGAACGATAATGTTCAAAACATTCACAATTAATGAAACGTGACCATTTACTAGCACGTTTGGTCACTGTGAATGAATTATTCAAACTCCTTGTTTAAGATGTCACATAAAGATGTTTGAAGTATGCTTGTAGCTGAAGGATTATGATTAATTAACATGTATCTCATTATCAAGGAAAAGTTCATAATTAATTTACTAAAAGAACTTAGTAAAACATCGTATACAACATTTATAACACATTTCAAATCTTTTAAAGTTTTCTGTTTTCTAGTGCGTGGGCCCACCACCCACAAGGTCCAGCATGGGGGAGCGGTGCAGTGCCATATTGGCAGTGGGAGATTGTGGGGAGGGTGGCCTAGGCCCCTGCAGCAGAAACTAGCTCTTGTTACATGGAATGTAACCTCACTGAGGGGGAAGGAGCCGGAGCTTGTGCAGGAGGTTGAGAGGTACTATCTACATATAGTTGGGCTCACCTCCACCCACAGTGTCAGCTCTGGAACCAAACTCCTGGATAGGGGTTGGTCTCTCTCCTACTCAGGGGTTGCACAGGGTGACAGGCACCGGGCGGGTGAGGGGATACAAGTCCCCGGCTGGTGACCATGCAGTTGGAGTTTGTCCCGGTGGACGAGAGAGGAAAAAGAAAACTTTGACTGTTGTCTGTGCTTATGCACCAAACAACAGGTCAGAGTATTCGGCCTTCTTGGAGCAAGTGGGCGGAGTTCTGGAAAGGGTCCCGCCCACAGACTCCATAGTCCTACTGGGAGACTTCAATGCTCACGTTGGCAATGACTGGGAGACCTGGAGAGGCGTGATTGGGAAGAACGGCCTGCCCGATCTAAACCCGAATGGTGAATTGTTATTGGACTTCTGTGCCAGGCATGGATTGTCCATAACAAACACCAAGTTCGAACACAAGGATGTTCATAAGTGTACATGGAGTCTCAATGGAGCCTGTTCAAAACCTCCATTGTGGAAGCTGCCAGGCATAGCTGTGGCCAAAAGCTTGTGGGTGCCTGTCGGGGCGGTAACCCAAGAACCTCCTGGTGGACACCGGTGGTGAGGGAGTCCGGTGTCCGTCAAGCCTTTAGGGACTGGTTGGCCTGAAGGACTCCCGATTCAGCAGATAGGTACCGACAGGCTAAAAACGTGGCAGCTGCAACGGTGGCAGAAGCAAAATCCAGGGCATGGGAGGAGTTTGTTGAGGCCTTGGAAAAAGACTTTCGTTCTGCCTCAAAGAGGTTCTGGACAACTGTCCGGCGACTCAGGAGGGGTCGGGGTGGCTGCGCCCAAGCTGTATTCGGCAAGGGTGGAGAAACTCTGACTTCGAATAAGGATATTGTCAGTCGGTGGAAGGAGCACTTTGAGGAACTTCTTAATCTGGGAGACGTGCCTCCTTTCTGGGGTTTCAAGTTCCATTTCCCTGGAGGAAGTCACTGAGGTAGTTGGTAAGCTCCTCAGTGGTAAGGCACCGGGGGTGGATGAGATTCATCCAGAAATGCTTAAGACTCTGGATATTGTGGGGCTGTCATGGCTAACACGCCTCTGCAATATTGCATGGACCTCGGGAACAGTACCCTTGGACTGGCAGACTGGGGTGGTGGTCCCTATTTTTAAAAAGGGGAACCGGAGGGTGTGTGCCAATTATCGGGGTATCACACTGCTCAGCCTCCCTGGGAAAGTCTATGCAAAGGTGCTGGAAAGGAGACTCCGACCGATAGTTGAACCTCAGATTGAGGAGGAACAATGTGGTCTCCATCCCGGCTGTGGAACAATGGACCAGCTTTTCACCCTCTCACAGATTGTTGAGGGGGCATGGGAGTTTGCCAACCCAGTCTACATGTGTTTTGTGGACTTGGAGAAGACTTATGACCGTGTTCCTTGAGATATCTTGTGGGAGGTCCTCTGGGTGTATGGTGTGCCGGGGCTACTACTCCAGGCTATCTAATCTCTGTACTCCTGGAGTGAGAGCTGTGTCCATATACTCAGCATTAAGTCAGACTCTTTCAGTGTTAGAACCCGCTGGAGGGATTATGTCTCCAAGTTGGCCTGGGAGCGGCTTGGGGTCCCCGGGAATGAGCTGGAGGAAGTTGCGGGGGACAGGGTCATCTGGGATTCTCTGCTCTCCCAACTGCTACCGCGACCCTGTCTGGACTAGCGGTCAACGATGATGGATGGATGCTTTCTAGTGCATTATTAACTGCTTGCTAATAGTTAGTAATTCTTAAGAAGCAGACTTCAGACCTGGACCAAATGCCACATTTTTGATCAAATCTTGCTGATCAAATAAGCTTTCAAAGCTAGTATATGTCAATAGATGGCTATAAATGAAAAAATACAGTTATGAGGATTATCTTTCTCATCATGTCAAAAATTCTTGTTGTTCCCAAAGCACTTTAAATTGTAAACAAGCCATCAGAATATATAGATTATGTTGTTTCATATAAAGTTTCATCATAGCCTAGTTTGAATGTTCAAGTTTACGGGCTCTTTGAATTTAACCAGTTGCAACAAGTAAAATAGTTTCAATGGAGCCTTAAGTTATAACTTTAATTTTACAGGTGTAAGTTTTGCAGTAAAAAAAATTATTAAAATGGCTAGTCCATTTGGTCAATGGGAAAACTTTCAAGAAATAAAAGACATTATGATTTGCATGGTTTTGCAGGATAGATCACACCCATTTTGATTGATCAGAGATAGATTTACACACAGATTTATACAACATAGACAGAAACAGAGCCCGGAGTCCTACGAGTATCTGGCATATTTTTCTGCAGGGTCACTCCAAAACCTGGTGGATGACTCCGTTCAAATACACAAGTCAGCTTCATTCAGAGCATTAAGAGTAACTCCATCAATGTTCAGACGTAGCTAGCATCACCTTTCTGTAGCCAGTAGATTGAAATAGCGATTAAATTAACCGCAGCTTTGCTAATGTTACCGACTGTTCATTGATAAAGTGGCATTAAAATATTGTGCACGAGAGCCCAGTTTGAACATCGGAAGCAGAAAACCAGCAGCACAATAGAATACAAGAGACAGATACTTTGAAAACACCATGTTGTTATGAAACACAATCTCTTTCTTGAATTATAGCTAATATGACTGACAAACTTTAAGCGAAGTGAATGTGGCATGGAAAGTCAGAAATGTGAGTGAATATTTGCAAAAAACAATAAAGTTTATCCGTTTGAACATTAAATATCTTGTCTTTGTAGTGTATTCAACTGAATATAGGTTGAAAAGGATTTGCAGATCATCATATTCTGTTTTCATTTATGTTTTACACAACGTCCCAACTTCATTGGAATTTTTCCTGTTTATGTCCAGCAATATTATTGATTGGTTGCAGAGTGAAAGGTGTACTTTACACAACAATTTATGATCAAACTTACATTCAGCTGATGCAGCTGACTGCTGGTTTACAATGTTTCATTCTATGTGAATAAGTTATCATTGAATAACAATCATCATTTGTTAAGTGATTCGAAACATTTCAATGGTTTTGCTTGATATAGGATTTCAGTAGCTTAAGAGTTCAGGTCTCTTTTGTTATATTATTCGTTTCGTTATATGCCAGATGTTTTAATGGGTGTCAGGTCTGGACTGTAGGCAGGTCAGTTTTGCACCTGGACTCTTTTACAACAGAGCAATGCTGTTGTAATATGTGCAGAATGTTGTCTGTCATTGTCTTGGTGAAATAATCAAGACATCAAGGCCTTCTTTGAAAAAGACGTCATCTGGATGGCAGTGTATGTTGTTCCAAAACCTATATATATTGTTCACCTTTATTGGTGCCTTCACAAATGTGCAACTCACCCATGCCATGTGCACTAATACCCCCCTGTACCATCATCGATGCTGGCTTTCGAACTGTGCACTGATAAGAAACTGAGTGGTCTTTAGCCTGGAGGATGCAGTGTTCACAATTTCTGAAAAGAATTTGAAATTTTGATTCTTCGGACTACAGGACACTTTTGCTCTTCAGCTCAGTCCATCTAAATGACCTTGGGCCCAGAGAAAATAGTGGTGTTTCTGTGTCCCATTTATTTATGTTTTGCTGTTTGCATGGTAGAGTTTTAATCTGTGGATGCTCTTTTTATACCCCGTCATGTTACTGACCTGTGGCCAGTTTACCATTAGGTGATTCTTTTAGCATTACAGAACTTCTTTTGTTGTGTCTTTTGTCTTGTGTTGCCTCATCTCAACTTTTTGGAAATGTGTTGCTGGCATCAAATTCAAAATGGGTACATAATAATAATAATAATAATAATAATAATAATAATAATAATAATAATACAATTCCCAGTTTCAACATTTGATATGTTTTCTATTAAATATATGGATTAAATGATTTACACATCATTGCAATCTCTTTTTAATTATATTTTCACAGCGTGCTATGCTTTTTAGAAACAGGGTTATATCTTGTTGTTTACTTACTTTGGCCACAACTGTGTTGATGTAAAGTATTTTCACATTTGCTGATGTGACAGTGATGCACACATTTGAAGTACATTCAACACAGCACATTATTTGCAGTGTAAACCCTCTCATTAGTCACTACACTCATAAAAATAAAGGGTTCTTTCCATGATGCCATAGAAAAACCTTATTCAGTGCTTCTTCAGAGAGCCCTTTCCACAAATGAGATGAGTGTTAAGAATCTTTTCTTTGTGATTTTAGAGCCCCTAAAACTAAAATGTTCTTCTCATGTGCTTCTTTGGGATAAAAGTACCTCTTCTGTGACATCACTCCAAGAATATCACGGCACAGTTTTTACACAAGTGCTCCTTTTGTGGTGTATGTCATGTTGAGAATGTTCTGAAAAGAGTCCAAATGCAAAGTTTCTGGAAGAATACATGGTTCTCTGACATGCCATATTATGAATTATGGATATTATGAGCACTCTGATACCGCCCCTCACGGTTTAAAGGGTGTTGTGATGATTTCTTCTGGTATAAAAATCTATAACACTAATGAGGGAAAGAATCAAACTCTTAAAGGCCTTGTTTTTCTTGTTTCTAGACACTATACTGGAAGCTAGGGCATGCCCCCCTCTCTGTACTCCCTCTCTCTTGCTCTCTCTCTCTCACTTTCCTTGCTGAGTGTGAAGCGGAGAGCACAGCGGAGCGTCCTCTTTCATCTCAGGAGCGATCAATAATGGATGGCTCTCCCAGGCTCTGGGAGGATGCTGCACTGGCTGTAGCTGCCGCTGCTGCACTGACAGCCCTGCTCAGCACCCAGCCTGAACAGAGTGGAGCCAGAACCCGGCCCAGGCCCTCCAATTAAAGCCCATCGCTTACAGAGCCTGGCAGCCTGCGTGCATCCACAGCTCGCCTCAAAGAGGTTCCTACAACCCTCCCCCTTATCCAACCCCCCCCACTTCCCCAACCCCTGGAGACCCTCTGACCTACTCCCCCAGACCGTATTGATCTTCAGGCAGATGTAAAAGACTATTGAGGTCATCATTCATTTTTTATCATTCCCAAGAAAATGTCAAAACGTGCGGCAAAAACGTCTCTGTGTCAGACGTAATGGGCCGCAAGGCTGCCGCAGAGAAGCACTGATGAGAAAGTCACCATTTTACCAATGATAGCTAAACGCAAAAGTGACAGGGCTTGAGCTCCAGTGTCTGTCTTAAAAGCCAGTGCTTTTAAAGCATGTTCAGATCTGTACTTTGTGTCTGTACGTCACATATGACCACTGTTGATCATGTAATGTCACTTGTACTCCTGTAATCTAACCTTTTCAACTGTAAATGCAGTGGAGGATAGGTTTGTCTATTGAGCTTTGGCTTTTTCTCATGCTCTAGGGAAAGTTTTCCTTTTCAGTCTTGGTTCCTCTCACAATCTTATGGAGCTCCTCCTTTTGAGTAATGGTTCTACTCAGTGGTTCTTTCTGATGTTCTTAGAGGGCTTCCCTTTTTTAGTTTTGTGTTCCTCTCAGTGTTTCCTGCTCTAGAAAAGGTTTTCCTTTTGACACTTGGTTCTTCTCAGTGGTTCTTTATATTTACATTTACAGCATTCAGCAGATGCTCTTAGCCAAAGCGACTTACAAGATGTTTTTATGTTTGTAGAATGTTTTTTCTCTTGAGTTTTTCATTCCTCTAAGTGTTTTCTTGTCATGTAAGAGTTGAGTCTTGGTTCCTCTCATTGGTTCTTCCTCATGCTCTAGAGGAGGGTTTCCTTTTAAGTCTTGGTTCCACTCAGTGTTTTCCCTAATGATCTCATAAGCTCCTCCTTTTATGTATTGTTTCTTATCGGTTGTTGTTCTTTCTCATGTTCTTAGAGTGTTTCTCCTTTTGATGTTTTTATTACTCTCAGTGTTTCCTTGTCATCCTCTATGAGTTGGGTCTTGGTTCCTCTCATTGCTTCTTCCTAATGCTGTAGGGGAGGGTTTCCTTTTCAGTCTTGGTTCCCCTCAGTGTTTTTCCCTCATGATCTCTGGAGTTCCTCCTTTTGAGTCTTAGTTCTTCTGGATAGTTTTTCCTCATGCTCTTAGAGGGTTTCTCCTTTTGAGTTCTTCATGCCTCCCAGTGTTTCCTTGGTTCCTCTCATTGATTCTTCCTCATGCTCTTGTGGAGTTTTTCCTAGTTCTGACAACATTGTGTGATGAGGAGATCTAACTAGCAAGTAGAACTGGCCATATCTATATTGGGAAGAAAAATGGGGTAAAAATCCAGTTTTAATAATAACTGAACTGAACTGAACTGAGTACACATCAACTGGAGCTGATGTGTAAGGCCCCAGCTGTTCTAGGTTTGAGCAGCAGTGCTTTGAGGTATGGACCCTGTCATTGCCTCTATACTGTGTGTGTTAGCTAGTGACTGCTGGTTGATGCTGTATGGATCAGCATGTGATAAAACATTCAGACAGCCCCACTGTGCTGCTGCTCCTTTGACCAGGGCTAATTGGACTTATTTAGTCTAGGGATCACCTCCTTGCATGTTCTGTGATAAATATTTAATCTTCATACAAACTCCCATTAGTTCTGTCCTTACTTTCTTCTGTGACTGGTCAGTGGTGGTCATAACAGGCATGACCTTTCCTCTCTTCAGCCTGAGCAAGGCCCTTATGACTGTCAAAAATAGGCCTGGGTGATTTGACAGTATTATCATGGTGTTGTCAGCAGACTTGACCAATGATATTTGTTTTGTGGTGAGCAAAATCTTAACTGCTTAATTGAGTGTGCATGTTTAATGGGGTAAAGCCGGTCATGAGTCATAGTCAGATACAACCAGCATTCTGTTAGAGAGGGGATGCAAGATGATACAGATGATACCTATAGACCACAAAATTCACTTTCCTTTTTTTGAATATAAAAGATAATACTGTTTAGACCACTAATACTGTTTGTTAGTATTATTCACAGGGATATTTAAAAATGATCTAAAACGAATAGTGTAAACCCCACTGGTTGTCTGAAATCTATTTTATGAAGACTGAGAAATATGTGTGCTGTATAGATGGAAGACGGGTAACGCTTCCCATGCCTTTGGATCTGGACTTCTCAGTGGGAAAAACGTGATAAACTCACGCAAAGCTGACCCAAGTAGACGCCACTGCTGGAAAAAAAAGTGACGTCTGCATCGATGTTGCCCATTAACGTCCCACAAATCAGCTGGGTTAACGGGTGGAAATATCTTTCAGGGTCTCCCCTCTGGAGGAGCGGAGCAGGCCGTGGTCCGGCAGCACAGCTTAGCCATTCATACACCCCGAATTTATGAGCACCTCCAGAACAGGCCATCTTTGTGTGGAGGCCTTCACTGTCCTCAACACAGCTGTGTAAATTATCCTTTTATTTGGCTCCTTGCCTGCTCCTCTCCAAAGCCTCAGCTTAAATTTTTTTACTTCAGTTTTATAGAGCAATATATATTCTCTCTCACACGATGACGCATTCTTAGTCATTTTTGGGGATTATTGGTAGAGAAATGTTATATGCCATATGCTATGAGCTATATGTTTGTTTACATGTTTGCTGTAGTCTCATTTTTTTCCCACTCTGTCGGCTTCTCTCTTCTCTCTTTTGGTTTTCTAGAGCACTCTATTTATTAGAATATTGCCTTTAGGGAATTCATAATACATACATGAACACTGAATATTGTATTTAGAAAACAACACATGAATATTTAAGAATGGCACATGCCGGTAAAAGCAAAATGTTGCATGAAGTAAATGACATCTAATTGACTAAAGTGATTAGAAGTACACTTATTAGTCCCACAATGAGGAAATTTCACCTCTGTATTTTGACCCATCCATGCAGTGAAACATCACATATACACACTAGTGAACACACACAGTATTGGGCAGTGGGTACATTTGCCTGGAGCAGTGGGCAGCCCTATCCACGGCTCCTAGAGAGCAGTCGGGGGTTAGGTGCCTTGCTCGAGGGCAGTTCAGTCTCAGGGGGTTTAAGCCGGTGATCGTTAAGCTGGATCCTTTACCTCCAGCCCAAGACTGCCCCCCGTTATTATGGTTCTATTATTTTATTTTCTAACAGTTTCTATTAAAGGGGCTTTTGTACCTGCAGAGGTGAAAATAAGAGCTAACTGTTTATTACTGAAGTCACACACTTTAACTCAAATAGAAATACATACAACCAGTATCTGGTGTTCTTATCTAGGCCTTTGTCATATAAGGTCCATTACTTGCATGATGCTTTGTAACAGCTTTATAAATGGAACAAATGTCTGTCACTTTAGGTTTAAACCCTTAAAATAAGTACAGTCATTTACTTCACAAAACATCTTATTTAGTCTTGGGATTATTGCCATGAGCTGTTCATAAACACAAATATTGTTTAATGCATGTTATTCACTGCTTATGCATGTATAATGAAGTCCCTATGAAGACAGCCTTTAAATCCCATACAGTAACAGCTGTATGATGTTGTTTTTTTTTCCTTTGGATCATCTGTAAAACTGAAAAAGCCATGTGCCATACATTCTTATACATAACCGCCATAATAAGTCTCATTATTTCATTTCCCTGAACTTGGATCTTTTTTATATTGGTCCATTTTATAATTTCATAGGACTGATATAAATGTCTTACAGTTTAAGGCCCCTTATGTCATCACATGTTATTTACTTCATTAAACATCTTTGGCATCTTGTTTTTACTGACACATGCTCTTCATAAACATATTCAATGCTTATGCATGTGTTATGAAATCCCTATTAAGGCAGCCTTTAAATAAAGTGTTATCCTTCATTAGACATTTTTTATGTCAGTCATCTGCCTTGTAATCTGCATTTTTGTGAATGATGCTTTGTAACAGTGATAAAAATGGAACAAATGCCTGTCACTTTAGTGTAAGGCTCCTTGGGTCACTACAGTGTCATTTACATGTACTTAATAAAACATGTCATCTTACAATTACTCACAGAAGCTCTTCACCAATTACTGCCATAGTGAGTCTCATCATATAGTTTCTTGGACTTTATATTGGTCCACTTTAAAACATTACATTTCTTGGGAATAATGCTTCATAACAGTGTCATCAATGGAGCAAATGTCCACTACTTTATTCAAGGCCTCTCATGTCAATATAACGTCATTTATGTCATGTTGTAATTACGGACATTAGTTCTTTTTAAATACTCAAGTTTTGCTGGTCTTCAGTGCTTACGCATGTTTTATAAAGTTACTATCAAGGCAGTCTTCAAACAAAGTAGTATTCTTCTCTGGACTTGCATATTTTATGTCTGGCCAATGCCTTATAAGTTCTATTTCTTGGAGACAGTGTTATAAATGGACCAAATTTCCAGCACTTTTTAGTTTAGTTTAAGACCTCTAATGTCTGTACAAATGTATTTCACTTTAGTTCAAGGCCATTCATGAATACTATTAAAATATCTTATTATACAGCTCGTTGGACTGGTATCCTTTTATATTGAGCCATCTTATGAATTTAACAAACAAAATAGATCAGAAAAGAGCACCAAAAATAAATAAATAAATAAACAAAGAAAGAAATAAAGAAAGATATGTGCAGTATCTCCAGAAAATGCAAGGTGGATTAAATTAGCTAGATTGGTGGCCTGGATCCCTGTAGCCTGCATTTCTCTAGAGGTCAGAACATTCCAGTGCATGATATTTTATAAAAGCTAATAAAAGACGCTACCAAAACTGCCAAATTAGCTCATACATATATGTCTCAAGCTCAAGTCAGCTTCTTTTTCACACGCTTCTCACTTGAATTTTTTGTTCCACCTATGCTTGATGTCATCAGAATACTATAGTCACAATCGTGCTGCCATCATTTTGGTGGGCAACTTCAAGTTCATTCAGCAGTGGATTTCTAATAAGATAACAAAGCCATAACCTTTCCAACAAAGGCAGTAAACCACGTTTTTAAGCACTTTTTTACATTAACCAGTGTATTTGAGTGTACTGACTTGATTTCATTTGATTTGTGGTTGTAATGATGACAAATGAAAGCTATGATCTAAATGGCTGAGATTCCCTGCTATGTTATTATTTTCACATTCCAAACCACATGATAGCACACTAAATGGCATTCAAAAATAATGCGTATACCATTAGAAGTGCATTCATTAGGGTCTTGGGTGAAGTACAGAAGTGTGTGGTTTGAGACAAAGTGCTAGATCAGCCAGTAAGACGTGTTCAGCAGCTCCAATGGCTGACTACAGCTTCACTGTGCTGCACATTAGTTGCTCAGTAACAATTAAAACCATCTCCAAGCAAAACCTTTAGGCTTTTGTTGATTAATGATGCATTTAGGTAAATTGGTGCACTTATTGAGGAAAGCTGCTGTTGGCCTTGTATTCGCCAATTTTCAAAATTCATTCTATGTTTAAGGCAACTCAATGCAACTGCAGTGCCATTTAAGGTGGAATGGAAATTTAAAACTGGCAAATAAGTTGAGTTTTACATATATGTATTAACTTATTATTTAAGGGCTTTGGCATCTTTAGTAGCCACTTATATTAGTTTTTATAAAATATCATGTACTGGAATGTCCTGAACTCTGGAGATATGCAGGCTACACTGATCCAGTCCACCAATCTAGCTAATCTTCTCGTAGTGTTTTCTGGAGATGCATCTGCATTTCTACAAATTCTCTTTTTTCTAAAATTTTCTACAATTTCTACTTTTTTTGTGGTCATTCTGATCTATATTGCTTGGTTCTTCTCTACCTGCAGAGTTGTAAATGCAGTAATGGTGATGAGATGAGATCTATCAGAGCACAGCCAGAGTCACAGCTTGCCGGTGAAATGGTCTTATTGAAATAATAGAACACTATGAATTATCATCTTGTGATAAGTGACATAAGTTCTTTTTAAGTACTCAAGCTTTGCCTTATAACATTATTCAATGCTATGCATGTGTTATGAGACAAAGTGGAAAGTTATATTTTCTCTCTCACACACCAACATACTCTCAGTCTTGGATCACTAGTAAAACTGGAATGCCATATGCTATACGTTCATGTACATAACCGCTGTAGTGAGTCTCATTATACTGTTCCTTGGACTTGGATCTTTTTATATCGGTCCATATTTTCTCCTGAAAGATGAAGGTCTGTTGAGTTAATTATCTCTCTCCATTTCCATGCATAGAGGCTGAAATGTAGCGATAAGAAGCAGGCCACTCCGCTCTCTGTAATGAGCTTTACTATGAGTAATGGACATTGGCTGCAGCGCTGGGGAATATCAATGACAAGACTTCACGACACCCTTAATTACCTAAACGTCCATGCCTCACATAACACGGGCCCATCTCCCCCTGGGCTGCTGTGGGATCACTCAAACCCCCCTCTACACGGACCCTCTGTTCTAGTGCAGCTCCAGATGAATAGACGTATATGTGTGATTACTGTTACGATGAACAGTGCCTCTCTGGCTGAACAGCATGTTGTCAGGCAACAACAGCAACAAAAGAGCTTTCATCTCTAAAATCCAAACAATAAAGGGATGTATGTGATGCTGTAGCTGCAAGACGATTCTGCAAAGTAGGGAAAAAGTTCTCTAAGCTATCAATAAGGTTTGGTGAAAAACTCGTCGCCCTTGCCGCACCTGTCTGTGTGAAATGAGTAGGCTCGATGTGCCTTAATGAAACTTAGCATTCTGCTCATCGGAATAAAACAGCTGCTCCGCTCTGCGGAGAGAGAGGTGGGCTGACAACACCTCCAGCGGCGTTAATTAGACCAGCCAAACACGCAGACAAGGGGAGGAAGCTCACAGAGCATACATTAGGAGAGACCGGTTTGCCAAGCCACATGGATAATATTGTCTCATAGGGAGCGCAAAACAATTAGAGATGCGCTACCTTCAATGTTCACTCTCCCCATGTAGTAAAAAAAGAGTAATGTGATGCTTCGTTATAGAAGTAGCATCTCATAGCACTGTGTTAAAGGAACACTCCAGCTTTTTCAATCTAAACTCTTCTTCGACCTAAAATCTTCTGCATCTGTAGCATTTTTTCAGTCACTATGGACAATTTTGATTCATTTCCAGTGCTGAGAACAAAAAAATGACTGGCTCAAAACCAGCTGTCTAGTTGGTTCAGCATTTATTCTGTGGTAATCAACTCTATGATACAGATGTATCATCAGATGGAGAAAAGTTTGCAAAAATGAAGGAGCATTTTTTTAAGCATATGAATACAAAGCCAACATCAGTTTACCTCCACAAATTCATCAACAAACACCTTAAACGTTCACTTCGAGATGTTAACTATGAACAAGTAATGAGCAGCAAAGCAAAGCTGTAATCAGCCATTGGAGTCGCTGAACTCATCTAAATGGCTGATCTAATGCCACGTCCCAAACCTTTGGTCTACACGTTGTTCTAAAGAGTGCGCTTCTGATGACATATCTGCTAATATTCATCTCTACAACAAAAGGCAGAAATCCCTTTGTGTGTATGTGAAAAAATGGGTAGGCGAACTCAGTAAAATTTCCAAATGCGTCAGTGTCCCACAATGTCATTGCATGAAGCTATGACCTACTCCTGATGGCCATGCAGACATCACATTATCATGATACAAAACCATAGCAATCAACCAGAAACCTGGAATTCACATAAACACAACCAACACTGCTGTACCATTTAATGAAAGCATCCATCCACTCACCACAGGCACGATTTTACCTCAGTAATTCCATCTTTACCCAATAAAGATGGAATTACTGAGGTAAAATCGGACAGCTGAGATGTACAAAGATGTGAAAAAAACATCCTAAACGAAAAAAGCCTTATCATTGCAAGCAAAAACATCCTGCCATGGAGGGGATGAAAATGTTTATAGTGCAGTTATGTACTACCTGTGATGGCTCGATGCATTGCTATAATGTTAGACATTTGCTTTACCATTTTCACAAATTCCAGGTCACAAAAAGAGTTTTGTAAGTAATTCACAAAAAATGATTACAACAACATTTAAAAAAATTCTTTTGGGCATTTGATGAGTAGAAATCAACATACTCTGCAGTACAGAATCTCTCTTTTAAACACGTTTACATCTTCTAAGTACAACCTGAGCTTCAAATTCAAACACTAGTGCCGCAAACATGGACTGAAGACTTGAGGCAATGGCAGACAGCTGATTGGTGGGCTGAGAAAAGAATATTGGACCATGATGAAGCTTGGCAGACAGTGTAATGATTTGATTGGCCATAATACAATGACAGCACTCTGAAAATTACTCAAATTGTATTGTCTTAAGAATATCGTTTTACTTAATAAATAATCTTTTCCCATTTGATTGGGTAGGTCTGTGACCAATCTGGGTAGGCCCAGGTCCTGTGCTTTACAATCCTGATATCACTACGACTTAAATGAGCCCGTTAGCATCCTGAGGAATTAAATAAGTAGCATTACTAAGTCAGTGAAGAAGTCAGTGACGAAGTCAGAGCTGTCAAGTCAGACATGGCAGGAGTTTTTCAGACTCATATGTGTTTACAGACGGTCACAATCTTAGTCTCAAAAGAACTCTAAAATCATGAAGTTATGAATATCTGCCTTGTCAGTACATAGCAATGTTTTATGCAAAACTCTTTTAGTTCATTTGCAGTTTTTGTCTGATTACTGTGGGTAACATTTCTTTGCATTGTGTGTTTACAACAATTAACCCTATCAAACTGAACAACTTGCTGGTGATCTATTCTGAGAATTTGGCCCCCTTAACTCCTTTAAATCTGCCACCAGAGGAGTTATGGCACATGCATATCCATGATTATGAGAATAAAATGTACAGTTGTATACAAGATGCACTTTACACTCATAACAGAGGTGGATTGTTCTTTTCTTCTTGTCCTGGAGAATATGACATGTGTCAATCTGAAAGATTGACTCATCCAACTACAATACAAGTTTCCACTGAGCATCAGTCCATTTCAGAGACGCAGCGTTTCTGGATATTGTTGACATATGGCTTCCGCTGTGAAATTTTAACAGTGTTTATTGACAACAGTTTGTCAAAATATTTCCGGCCCATGCAGTGATAACCATCATAGGAGCATGCTGGTTTTTACTGCATGTCTGTCTAAGGGATCAAAGGTCAATGACTTTCATTTGAGTTTTTTGGCCTTGCTTTTCATGCAGAGAAATTTCTCCTAAATCCTTTGATAATAATATCAAACCAAGTAGAGGGTGAAATGTCTAAAATCCCTGCAGTTTCTCACCAAGGAACATTGTTCTTAAACTGTTAAATTATTCACTGACGCATTTTATATATATATATAAAATGGATAAAATGGACAATGAGTGTAGAAACAAGGAGGTGGTCATAATGTTATGCCTAATTGGTGTATATATATATATATATATAAAAGTGCACTTTGTAGTTCTACAGTTACTGACTGTAGTCCATCTGTTTCTCTGCATACTTTGTTAGCCCCCTTTTACCCTGTTCTTCAGTTGTCAGGAACCCCATGGAACCTCAATGAGCAGGTACTATTTGGATGCTGGCTCATTTTCAGCACAGTAGTAACACTGATTAGTGTGCATTGTGCTGGTATGAGTGGATCACACACAGCAGTGTCCACTCTATTAGACGCTCCTACCTTGTCAGTCCACCTTGTAGATGTAAAGTCAGAGATGATAGCTCATCTGCTGCTGCACAGTCTGTGTTGGTCATCCTCTAGTCCTTCATCAGTGGTTACAGAACGCTGACCACAGGACGCTGTTGGCTGGATATTTTTGGTTGGTGGACTGTTCTCAGTCCAGCAGTGACACGTGACACTGAGGTATTTAAAAAAAAAATATATATATATATGTTTTGGTTGTTTATAAAGGCCTTGGATGCTCAAGACTGCATTACCTGTTGTAGATGTCTCTGAAATGTCCCCTGTCCCAGCTCTTCTGAGATGTGTTGCAGCCATTAATTTTATCAATCAAATCATATTTCTGAAAAAGCAATGAGGTTGATGAGGTAAAACCTTTAATGTTTTGTTTATGTATTGTTTTTATGTAAAGGCAGCTGCAAAGTAAATTTACAAATCACTGCTTACTGTTTTTATCTGCATTTCACACACTGTTCCAACTTCTTTGCAACTGAGGGTTGTACGTTTGAGTGTGAAACTGTGCTGGTTCTAAGGCAGCATGTTACTGTCAGATGATGAAAGTGTCTGGGCAGAGCTTCTGTTCTGCTCTCTTGCTTTTCCCCCCTTTATAAGCATCATTTGCTGTGGTAGAAGAGAGGAGGAACTGAGCAAGGGATGAGGAGAAAACGAGCTGGGGCTGGTTTGATCTCTGTGTCTATCAGACTTGGAAGACTCACACAGTGTGAGCTGCCACACAAACGCCTGCCAAATCGTGCTCATAGTACGGGAAATGTACACCACCCCGACGCCGCACTCTTTAAACTGCTTTGTTGTATGTAGGTGTGTGTGTGTGTGTGTGTGTGTGTGTACTGTATTCCTGAAGATTTTCACTGTGTGACATCTGTCTCACTCTGTCTTTCTGTATGTGTCTGAAGTACCTTCATGCATTAAAGGGTTTGGAGTTAACCCTTCCGATCACAATAGAATGCTAGATTTCTCAACCACTCAAACACAGTTTTCAGAGTTAGGATTATATGCAAAAGTTTCCAATTATATTCTGTTTATTTAGAAATAGCAAAAGGAGTGAAATCTTGTTTCCTTGTCCTCTACAGAGAACATGTTTCTGCATATTTAATGCACAAATACTGCTTATTTGCTGAACTGAGCATAATACGAAAATAAATAAATAAATAAAAGGTTTTGGCCCTGTTACAGGATAGCTGAGTGGAGGATTAAGAATACTGGAAGTTCCGATGCAGGAAGGTTTATTAAGTCCACAGTACAAAGTGCACGGTGTTCCAAAATCCCAAAAATAATTAATTCAAAAAAGAAAAATGAAAATAAAGGGAAAACAAAACAAAATAAACTGATCAACTTGATACAAACACATAAAAAAAAAAAAAAAAAAAAAAAAAAAAAATGCCTTCAACCATAGCCTTACAAACAGAACTGCACACCAAGCCAGCTTCACCCTGACTAACCAAACATCCCAGTTCTCCATTTTATAAACCCCTTAACCTTTGGATTCAACCAACCACAGGTAAGTTTGCAGGTAAGTTTTAAATGTACAAATTCAAATTATATTTATACATTTTACTTTAGTTAATCTATTTTATTATTTAATCAATATTTTAATATAAATATAAAACATTTAATATTAAAACATTCCTACTGCAACACTACTATTTGGAACCATGAAAGCTGGTCCCCCTCCCCCTGCTCAAGCATGGGAGATGGAACATTCCACTTATAGTACAACCCCAAGACTACATAACCCACGAACCCCCTAGGCTCGGGTCCTTTGACCTGCAACAGGCTGCTGCCATGCTGGAACAAGCAGGTAAGTCAAACTCATTTCAAAACAGTTATTTCAAATAAATAGAGTCATAGATAAATTGGTCATTCTCTACACCGTCAGTTGGCCACCCTGAACAGTGCAAGATAATCACAATTGTTTTGATTTGTTTTGCAGAGTCTCAAAAATGTCCGCCTGGTGTTTGCCACTGCAGCCATGTGGGTAACAATAAAAGAGTCTTTAAAACTTTGAGGTTGTCTGGTGTCTTTGTCCCTTACAATAGCTTACAGCATGGAACGGACGAGAGCTCCGTTACAGGCCCATTGGCCAAAGGTTATGTATATTTTGTATATATTTTTGAACATGATGAACTCAGCAAATAAACAGAATTGTGCTCTAACGTATGCAGAAAAAGGCTTATCTATAAAAACAAACAAACAAAAAAACAAATAAATACATAAATAAAACACGTATTATTATTTTTTACATTTTTATTATTATGCACTCAATTAGCATTTAGCCCAACTACAGCTTTACAACTAGCTTATTTACTTACATTTCTAGTAGTTTTGCTGATTCCTAGTAACAGTAACATCTCAAAAGTACTTCTATGCAAATACTAAAATAACTCAACACGATTTAAGTTACTTAATTCATGATTGATCTAGAACTTTTATTAAGTTAGCAATGAAAAATGAACTGAACTATCAGCTAAACCAACTAAACCAACTTCAAATGTCATGGTACACGCAGTGTAAAAGTTCCCTCAGAGGTAAAACAGTGGGTTTAAGGTCCGGCTGTGTGCCTTAAATACGGTACATATTAGCACCTTTTCGTAACCTCGTGCTTTAAAACAGAACAACCAACTAAAAAGCCTGGAGACTAGATGGGGTGTGTGGAATACAGCTTAGAAAATATCATTTCAACGGATTAAGGTACAGTTACGTTCCCTGACTAAAAGTACTGAGAAGAACCCTTGAGTGACAAGAGGGGCACTGCCCCAGGGACAGTTTAGCACCTTTTATCTCTGAGATTGTATGAATACATGTTACTTAACAAAGATTTTAGACTCATCCACCTCCTCACCTGAAATAACATTACAGCCCAGCAGTCTCTCAGCATCTTCAGGACGACTGTCATGAAAATGGACGTATAAATGTCTCAAGCTATTTGTTACAAATTAAAAACGGGACTATTAAGTTTAAAAACAAAATAGTTTGTGATCACTGTATTTATTCTACTTTTACAGCAAAATTCACCTTAATGAAAGTACATCAGTCCACAGCCATTACAATGAAGTGCAGAGCGGCCAGTAGAGGGCGCTGTGGGGTCCAGAGTGTTAAGGGGACAACAAAGGTAAGCAACAAAAAGAAAATAGTTTGAGAGTATGAGAGATCCATGAGAAAGAAATTGATAGTAAATGAGGCTGTGAAATTACCCCACTAGAGTAATTGTGCATTTGTGCGTGCGTCTTCGAAGCACTTGTCATTTCCATTTGATAAAAGAGCCGATGGCAGCCTTCCCTGTGGGAGAAATGCACATTTCCTGGATGTGTTATGCAGAAATCTATGGATATGCATTTCCAAACTGCAGTGCTTCAGAGTGAAATCAATATGAAAGTAAAAATGATCCAAATGCTTCCTGCAATTGCTTGCCGTTCTCATGACAGCCCAGTTATTTGTACAAATTTAATGTAAATGCATGGTGGCTCCATCTCGCAGTCATCAGGGGCTGAAATGTACCTCACTGCTTACAGCCTCGTCAGTACCGGTGTGCACTGTCCTGCGCTGGCTGTGTGTATGCGGGGTGCCTCGGATTCAGATGTAATGAGTCCTGTGTTTATTTAAATGGTTTTTCCATCACGGGCCGTAAAGCGGAGAAGTCGGCCACTGCAGCAGTAAACAGGCCCACGACTCCACTGATTTATGAGCCATTAGGAGCAGAGAGGCACTTTACTGCACTAAGCTAATCTGAGCGCTGCTGGCACTGCTGTGAGTGTGTGCAGGCAGCTAGTGTTACACTAGGTTGAGATAATAGGCTACATTTTGCTATGTTAGGTCCACATGTGCTTCTCAGCTTCTCTAACATCTGCACCGTTATATTAAGCCCCCCACAGGCAAAAGGGAATATAAACTCGGGATATCGAGCAATAATTGACCTGCGCATGCCCCACCCAAGTATTCTGTCATAGCTACTGGTGTGATGTTGATAAGCATAACAGAACACTGACAAAAATCCTATTCAGACTAATGAATTTAGGAGTTTACATTCACTAAATAACATTACGCTGCTGTCGGGACTAGGTTTTCAGTTTTCGGCATGATTTGAAGGTACTTGTTGCCCTTCACATTGTGTGTAAGTTTCATGCTGAATGGACCAAAAGAAATGGCCAAAAATGACACAGTAAATAGTCCGGTTCAACTGACCTTGTTAAAAGCAAAGAAGGTTTTTCCCTTCTCCTGTAAAGTTGTCATTTTTGAGGTACAAGGTTTTCTTCCAACAACAGTGATTGGCTTTGTGTCCATTTTTTTGTTTTTTGACGCAGGCTATGATAACAGAAATTGTCTAATATTTTATGAATGTCAACGTAATTTTCCCGTTCAACTTTCGGTTAAAAAAATTGTTTGTTGCTACCTAGAACGTCACGAAAACCTCATGAAGAACGTCATGAAGAACGCATTTATCCATAAATTTAATATCATGTGACAAATTTCCCTCACATGCCTCTTACAACAAGCACAAACTGCATGGTGGAGAGATGTAGCTGGACTGGAGAGGAGATAAGAGTGTGCTTTATGAAAAACAAACTGAGGGACAGCATTAATGGATGGAAACTGAATTACTCGTTTTACATGCTAGGATAATGAGGTGGACGACGTTGTAAGCTCTGGGGACACCAAAGGCTGGTATGATATCAGCTTTTCAAGGAGAAGCACACCTTATATTACTATGAATTAAAGGGATCAACTGATTAACCGTATCCAATTTAGCACCTTGCTTGGTGATCCATTGCGACTACATGGCAACAGTTACTTTATCTTGTTCAAATCTGCCTCCAGAGAAGTTATACTGTGTGGGTGTTCATGTTGGCCAAAGGGAAACATAGCAAAGCTTTCTGTGCGCTGCCAAATGTAATGCTGTGCTTCTGTCACTTTAAAAAAACATTATTTGTTTATTTTTAAGTTTAGTGGATATGTTGGGCAAAGAATGTTGGAGATGGAGCTGCTGGGTAGAAGGAGAAGAGGTAGAGCTCAGAGAAGGTTTATGGATGTAGTGAAGGTGGACATGGAGATGGTTGGTGTGAAAGTAGAGGAGGCAGTGGATAGGGCAAGATGGAGGCAGATGATCCGCTGTGGCAACCCCTAAAGGGAGCAGCCGAAAGGAGATTTGTTTTTATGATTTTTAAGTTTATTGGTCGCAATGTGTGTTTTTTTTTTCAGAATGAATATGCAATTCATTCAGAAAGCAATTTGGATTGGGAAGATCGTCTTCGTTTAATCAGAACATTGACTGAAATGTGACTTTTATTGCTGTTCATGTGTCAAAAAGATGTTTGTGAACCACGCCGAGAAAAACTTATGAAGTCTCAACTTTGTTAGATAACGTTCTTTACATATCAAACATTAAGAAATTAATGATTAACAGAGAATTGCAGAGTAAATTGCAGGAAAAGCCACTTTTTTATCACATTAAAGTGTTGAACAAGTGGAATCAGGTGTGCTTCTGCTAGTTTGGAAATAAAACCTGCAGCCACACCAGCCTTTGTGGGTAGGATTGGTGACGTCTACTGTTGCTAAGGCATGTTGACAGTGGTAATGTTTACCATGATGCTAACATTAGCTTCACTACATGACAGAATTCTACACAGGCTGATCAAAAACATATAAAACACAGTCTATTGAAAACAGTTTGGTCAAAAATGTAATGCGGCCTGTGCAAATATTATGGTGCATAACTTGGGTGGTGCATGGATTAATCAATTGGAGGTTTGCAGACAAAATGGAAAGATGTCTACGTCAAAATAGGCCTCCTTCCTGTCATATCACTGGGGGTACTCTAATATTACTTAACAGTTAGACAATTTTTGCAAACCCTTGGCCTTACTTTAATTACATTCACATACATCGTTTCCCAAAAGAGTAGCCAATGAGCCGCTTTCAGTGTGTATTTGACCTTGCTCTCCAATTGCTTATGGCATTACACTATTGATGGTCCATTTCTCTCACACAGCATGCTACACAGAAAGCTCCTAGCTCTACAGAGGGGGGTTTCTGAGCTTTAGTGGGGTCAGGCCTCTCATAGTGCCCCATTGTCCACTCTCCCTTTAGGGCTCCATTAACATTTACAGCCATTGATCACATCAGTCCAGTGGTCAGGCTTGAGGTGTGGATAACCTTTTCTACACAGCTAACCACAGCCTACAGTGGCCATAAGTTACACCACATATCATAGATTTAAAAGGGCAATGTTGTCATTTGGGATGTTGGAGCATATTATAGTCACTGTGATCTAAATGATTAATCCTGGCTTGAACTGGGGTTAAGTGGAGGTGACGTAGAGGCTAAGAGGTTTCACAGCTCTCTGCATTGAATCTGAATAAGCTTCTCAGTAAGGGGCATTGAGGGGCTTGTGCTAATGTTTACTTGTTGCTTTAATGTACTTCTCTGTTTAAGGGAGTGATTTGCACAAATCATAAACAATCTAAATTAGAAAGTCAAACAGGTAAACAATAGGGACTATATGTTATAATTGCCCCTCAGAATTATTAGCATCCTTAACAAAAATTAGGATAAGTGAAATATAGTAATGAAAAAGGTGGGCTTGTTTCTGAGCTTACAATTTTAGCATATTAAAGAAATCAAATCAGAATGTAAACAACAGGGTTGCAGTGCTTAAAGTTTGATAACTTGCATCCAGTCAGAGCTGAAAATAGCTCTTTTTAAGTAAATACAAATGGAATAAACTGAACCTAAACATAGCAAGAACACAGCAATAATAGGGAAATCTTATAAAAACTTATGTTTGGGATTGTAATAAATACCAACTGTACCCACTACAAATTGTTTTGGGTTTAAACTTTCAAGTTAAAATCAAGTAGCACTGCTGAAAGTTGTATTAAACCCAGTGCATGAAAGCAAATGTCCAGCACTGGTAAGACTGTGCTAACATAATATTGCAAATCTCACACAGAAGCAAGCAAAAACCAGCATAGTTATCACAAAGAAACAAAACAAAAACAAAACAAAAAATGTAATGGCAGCGCTTCATAATAACAAGCCCTAATACATTTCAATGAAATGATTTTCTAATAGTTATTTGTTAATGAGATTTAATAATTATGCAGTAGTTACACACTCATTAATAAATTGAATCATTTGGATTATTAGCCTTTTACTTAGTGACATATGAACAAGCAATGATTATTTCAAACTGAAGAAAGCTAATATCATCATAAATACTCAATCATCTGCATCCTATTTTAAAAGTTGTTTACTGTCCTACTACTTTATGATCAATAAACCTTTCATAAATGCGTCATCATTATTTTTACTTATATATGGGATTATATATGTGTTATATATGTGTTAGGGATAGTTTAGTGGATAACACCTCTGCCTTCTACACTGTAGACTGAGTTTGAATTCCCACCTGGGTAAACACCCTACACTATACCAATGAGAGTCCTTGGGTAAGACTCCTAATACCACCTTCACCTACCTGTGTAAAAATGATCAAATTGTAAGTCGCTGTGGATAAGAGCGTCAGCCAAATGCTGTAAATGTAATATACTTGTTAAACATTAGTTATCATAACTGGGCCTCTATTATGTTGCAACTTTATAATGTATTCATAAAGACATATTGTATTACTTATTACATACTTACAGAAAACATACAATATAAAAAAGCATTTTGGAAGTATTTATTTGGCACAAAGTAAATCGTTTATAATAAAAATGAAAACACTTATTGGTGCAGAAGTGACTATGCAGTGACACATACAGAAGGAGCATATGGGCAACTTTATCATGAAATAACTGAAAGTGTTCCATTTTACTAATATTAAATGTTCCTAAATTTTACTAATTTTACTAAAATCCTATGATTCCACTACAGAGAGGTTGAACATTTCAGTAAAACAAAATCTTCCTTTAAAAAATCCAGTTAACAGGATGCCCTGCACGCATAAGCATATCACTGCTCTCAGAACAAAAACTCGCTTTTGTCATTTTTCAGTAAAGCGTGTTTTTTTCTTCTCCTGTAAAGTTACCGTTTTGGAGATGCAAGGTTTTGTTCTGAGAACAGAGATACAAGACTGTCTTGTTCAAGGAACCATTCACATTTTCCTACTACATAAATAAAAAAATTAAATAAAATAAATAAACAAAATGAATGAATTAAAAACATCCATATATATCAATAAAAGCAAAAGTACCTTTTTGAAAATGGTTCTACGTATCGCCAAAAAAGGGTTCTTCTATTGTTGCAAGCTTGACATTGTTACAGTTGAAGGGTCATTTTTGGTGCTATATAGAACTCTTTTCAAAAAGGTTCTAGGAAAAAAACAGTAATACTTGTAAATAAAATACAGAAAAGTTTTCCACTGGATATGATGGTGACATGGCAATCCTAGTTAGTTTTATAGCAAATAAAGCCATCAGAATCTTTACATGACTGGGAGTACACAGTCAGTAAATATGACTGATGTAGTGGATTTGGATTAATCCTGAGACATTCTAGCAATAACCACATTTCCTCAACTCCCCATGTGAAAGCAACCCTGCTCAAGTCCTGAGTGCAAGTGAAAGAAGTGCTTAGTTCCATGTTACACAAGTTTATGAGTCAGAATGTTCACTGATACCACATAAACACAGTAGACCAAATTGGCAAATGTGTACATGTACATATACACATACATATACATATACATATACATATACATATACATATACACATACATATACATATACATATTTTTCACATGACATATTTGTTAGTTGGCAGGTGCATGTGAATGCAAACAACTCATAATTACAACTTGGTGACACTGATTTTCCGGCTGAGTTGAGGAGGACCATCCAAATGCACATTACTCTGTGATGATGATTTTAATCTACAAACAACCAACAGACTAATGGTCCATATCACTGGCATCTGCAAAACATAAGCCTTGCCAACAAATTGAACTCACATGAAAGATGCTCAAAGACGTTTTTTAAGGGAGGCTAAAATTCATGAATCAATGATTATAATGTCAAATCATAGGTACATGCACACAAGACAACCAAGCAGAAAAAAGAGCAAACTCAGTTTAGAAAGCATAGTGTCTCGGAAAAAAAACAAATGAAAATGCAGCGCCAAAGTTCACAGAAGTGAGTGAATAGAAACAAATCTACATAACAATAGAAAAGCTCAGTGGTGGGAGCAGGTTTTGGGCTGCTTTGATGCTTTGATTCCCAAGCAGCTTGAATCAGAGAATGCGGAGCAGAAGTTTAGACGGTCTGTCAAAAAAGCTGAAGCTGAACCAAAAATGAATCTCGAATCTAAAACCCTCGAGCAATTTCTCAAGAGAAACAGGCTGCAAATACAAGAGAGCTTTTGAACGTTAGATGGATGAAACAATTCTGTGTGGTCGAGTAGGCCAACATTCCACTTCTGCTGAGTTATATGATGCTTTTCTAACCCCTTAAAAATGACAGGCTTATTACATAGTAAGGCTTTTTATTTAGTAACTCCAGGGACTTCAATGCAAATGGGCTGAGCCCATGGCCATGCAAGGAGTTAGCCAAGTGCCAGCGTCTAATTCGTATATTATTGACTATTGACTACAGCTGAGCATTTAACACGGTCATCCCATATAAACTCTCAGAAGAGCTCCTCATCCTCTGACTGACACCCGCCCTCTGCAACTGGGTGCTGAACTTTCTAACAGACTGACCATGGTCAATCAGAGTCAGCAGCCACACATCCAGCACAAGAACAGTGAGCACAGGGGTCCCACAGGGCTGTGTGCTGAGCCCCCTTCTGTACTTGCTCTTCATGTATGACTGTGTGGCCTTCCAGAACGACAGCAGCATCAAGTTTGTTGATGATACTACAGTCATTGGACTGATCACTGAGACAGAGTACAGGAAGGTGTTTGGTGTATATACAAAGTTAAGGCCAGAGACATGAACTGTAAAGTTATTGCAATTTCACAGTAACCTACTTGCAGGGGAGCTGCAAGGTAGTTCATGTAATTAATATTTAAAATGCTCTGTAATAACATTTATACATGTTTGTTTACAATGATGATATGCTAAAATATTTTCACAAGACTACACATTCACAACAGTGCATTACAGTCATCAATAATTTCCATATATGACTATGAATGAACATACATGAATAGAAATGCATACATATATTATGACATCATGTATGTTTAAAACTGGGGTTTTAAATATACAAGTAAATCACATAAATACGGAAGCCCAGAGAGGCCATAAGATTGTTCTAGGTTCTAATCTTCTGAACTGTTATCTTGAGATAATGTGTTAATTATCTTGTTCGCTCAAGATAACAGAATTGTTTTCTGGTAATAACAAGTTAGTTGTCTTGTTATCTTGAGATGATGAGTTAATTGTCTTGTGATCCCAAGAAATCAAAGTTGATATCTTGAGATAACAAGTTAGTTAACTCATTATATTGAGATAACAAGTTAGTTAATTCATTATCTCAAGATAACAATCCACAAATCCTCTCTGGATGCTAACATGCTAACAAGATCCTCTAATAGTCCTCAGAGAAGTGCTTAAAGTTGAAGTATTTACTAAAAGAATTACAGAAAAACTGTCATATACAAATCAAAAGGTCAGTGTTTAACCCTCTGGGGTGGACAATTATGTCTGTGTGTCAAATTGGGTGTTTCTCTTTGTTTCCATTAGTATCTTTGTGAGAACACAGCAAAGAAATGCGATTCAAACATTTCCCGAATCTGCAGAGTCTGCCTTTTCATTCCATCTTTTCACAAGATCATATGTGACTCATATCCGGAGATAAACACCATCTGCCTCTGGCTGGATTTGTCAGCTGTCTCTCACTTGCAATTGGTGAATTGGTGAGTCTAAATTTGCATCATAGTAACCAATGGACACTGAAGAAATCACTAAGGAAAATTAAAATTACAATAGATGGACAATGAAGTGTTTGACTGATACACTCTAATCTTAAATCTGTGAATGATTTCCCTGAATTCAACACAGTTAAAGTATGCACTTAAACACAGTACATTACTGTAAAAAAACAGAAATCCTTAGAATGTAAAAAATCATAAGAATCCTGTAATTATATAACAACACATAGCTGTAAATAGAAAACAACATATAGTATATTTAACTGTGACCTGTAACTAAACTCTGCAGCTCCACAAAGTAATTGACACCAGCTCAACTGGAGGGTGAGTTATATTTCCCACCCTTACACCTAATCATGATTACACCACAGCGGCAGAGAGCAGGAATGTAGAGTGTGACCTTAAATCAATGTAATGAGTTATTAGAATGAAGCAGTGGAGCTGCTCTGTGTGGAGCTGGAGGTGAATAGTGTAGTCTCATCATGGGGCATGTGAGTGAGAGACTTAACTGTGACTCTCTGACTCATCTGCCCTGCTGTACAGAGCGGCCTGGGGGCTGAAAATGCATGCAGTGTGATGAACTTTGTCTGCTCTTGCATGCTTGTTTAGAAAGATATTATATATGAAAGTACCAATGTGTTCCATATGTATTTTATACACAAGAAAAGTTTGTACATAAAGATAACATCCAGTATGTATTATACATTATATATATATATCCAAATCTTCTTCTTCTTCTTCTTCTTTCGGCTGCTCCCTTTAGGGGTCACCACAGCAGGTCATCTGCCTCCATCTTGCCCTATCCACTGCCTCCTCTACTTTCACACCAACCATCTCCATGTCCACCTTCACTACCTCCATAAACCTTCTCTGAGGTCTACCTCTTCTCCTTCTACCCAGCAGCTCCATCTCCAACATTCTTTGCCCAATATATCCACTATTCCTCCTCAACACATGTCCAAACCATCTCAACCTGGCCTCTCTGGCTTTATCTCCAAACTGCTCCACCTTCACCGTCCCTCTGATCTGCTCATTTCTAATCTTGTCCAGCCTTGTCACTCCCAACGAAAATCTCAGCATCTTCATCTCCGCCACCTCCAGCTCAGCCTCCTGTCTTTTAGACAGAGCCACAGTCTCCACACCAAACATCATAGCAGGACGCACTGCTGTCTTGTAAACCTTCCCTTTCACTCTTGCTGCTATCCTTCTGTCACACTTCAGCCCTGACACCCGTCTCCACCCACTCCATCCTGCCTGCACCCTCTTCTTCACCTCTTTTCTACACTGTCCATTGCTCTGGATGGTTGACCCAAGATATTTGAAGTCATCCACCTTTACGACCTCTACTCCTTGCATCTTCACCTTTCCACCTGCCTCCCTCTCTCTATCCAAAGTGCAAAGTGTCGAATGCAGTTGTGTAAAATGCCACCACTGGACTCTAAAGCAGTGGAGACGTGTTCTCTAGAGTGACCAATCACACTTCTCCATGTGGCAATCCGATGGACGAGTCTGGGTTTGGCAGTTGCCAGGAGAACGGTACTTGTCTGACTGAATTGTGCCAAGTGTAGAGTTTGGTGGAGGGGGAATTATGGTGTGGACTTGTTTTTCAGGAGTTGGGCTTGGTCCCTTAGTTCCAGTGAAATTAACTCTTAATGCTTCAGCAGACCAAGAAATTTTGGACAATTTCATGCTCCCAGCTTTGTGGGAATAATTTGGGGACGGCCCCTTCCTGTTTCAACAAGACTGCACACCAGTGCACAAAGCAATGTCCATAAAGACGTGGATGAGTAAGTTTGGTGTGGAAGAACTTGACTGGCCTGCACAGAGTCCTGACCTCAACCCGATAGAACACCTTTGGGATGAATTAGAGTGGAGACTGCGAGCCAGGCTTTTTCATGCAACAGCAGTGTCTAACCTCAAAAACTTTTGGAAATATAATGTATCTCCATATCTCCAAAACAACACCTTCTTAAAAGACCTATATCATGAAAAAATATATATGCAAACACTATTAAAGTTTAAGAGCCTAATGTTCACTCAATCAGTCCATTCAGTCTGTATATGTAAATTAAGCTACAAAAACAGCCTGTTTGTGTTAATTATTTTTGTGTTGTCATGAAAATCAATGCTTGTCCATATAGTGCTGTTCAAAGATTTTACACATCTAAAAATTAGAATTAAAAACATTTTGTTTGAGCATCAAGCATGTATTTGCTCAGAAAAAAAACATTGAGTACTTATTTGGACAAATCAGTGCTTTATTATGTTAAATCAGGTGTGCTAGTAATGTATTTTCAGTGGCTGGGGCAGTTTAGCTCTGCTCATTTATGCTGAAGTTATAAGGAGTGTTTCAGCCTGGACTGCTTTTTGAGTTAGAGATAATACAAAGCATCCAATCAGAATAGAGCTCAATTAAATATATCAGTCTTAAAGCCACAGCTACAAAACAGTGTGTTTCATTTTATGGAATAAAGAGAGGTTGGAAAATGGTCATGTGGAAATGCGTTATGATTATTTACTCTTCATAAACCTACATCTAAAACCTGAACCTAATCTTAGCCTCAGTATCCATAAAGAAATGCTCTTAGTCTTTCACTTTTATACAATGAAACATGAAGCTTTGACATAAATAAAAAGCTCTTTACAAAGTCAGGGTCATTTTGTTTTTCTCCAAAATCAGGACAGGTTTTTCCTCAAAATATATAAATATATCAAATATACAAGGCCACAGAGCCCTCCTGTAGTCTCCTGTAATACTCAGCATACGCTCTAATAGCCAGCCTTGGTAAGCTGAGATCAGCCTGCTTTGGCTAGTTTAACACTCCACATCCCTCCAAGTGGTAACATCACAGAGCAGGGAAAGAAACATTCCTCAACTTAAATATTTGTTAATATTATAGGTAAGGCTGGCACTAGCATTTTTTGGGGGGGCTAAGCAGGACTTTTTGGGGGCAGCCTATATTGCTAGTTGATGTACTGTACAACTAAAAGCTAAATAAAAACAATAACTACCCATCCATCCATTTTCTAAGCCGCTTCTCCGTCAGGGTCGCGGGGGGGATGCTGGAGCCTATCCCAGCGGTCTTCGGGCGGAAGGCAGGATACACCCTGGACAGGTCGCCAGTCCATTGCAGGGCAACAATAACTACCACAAACTATTAATTACATTTATAACTGACTTGTATGTTGCTGATGATTGGCAGCTTGTTTGAGGATCTATAAACCTTTATATATTCAATTTATCTCCTCATCTTGTCTGTTTTTTCTCTCTTTGTATTCAGAGACATACATTCCTTTTTGAGACATGATTAACCATTTTTTCCTCACTTAAGCATCTTACACAATATAATGGTATAGTAAGAACCTGGAAGTCATTGGGGGCTCCCTGGCAGCCACGAAGTCCTATGCAGCTGCTTATGTCGCTTATTAGGTAGAGTTGAATAGAAGTAATTTTGGACCATGTCTTTTGGTCTATTCATCATTTACACAATGTAAAGGGCAACCGATGTTTTTTTTAAATATTATAAAAAATTAAAAAAACAAAAAAAGTGAAAATCCCTTAAGACTAAAGGACATCCCATAAGAAAGAGGGCTCCCATATTGTTACCTTAAACAAAATGAATGCCCTTAAATGAGGTGACTAATTTCTTTCTGTGGTTTTAATCTGTTCAATATAAGACTTCTTCCCCTGAATGAACTGTGAACTCCCCCAACTTAACAGTATACTACACAGTCTAAAGCACAGAGCCAAGTTTGAACTGGAAAAGTTTAAAGCTTGAGTCGAGATTGCAGAGAAACTGCAGACTGTAGACTGTACATCAGCAACAGAGTTGTAATTTGGTTTTACTACTTGTGGGACCTAAAACTGCCTGCTGGCAACTAAATCAATTATTTTACTGCTTTTATAAAATATATTTTAGTTAATTAACTGAGAACAAGTTATTAGACCTGCTTGCCATGTCTTCTTCTACAAAAGGCCAAGCTCAAGGTTAATTTTATGCTTTTGGCATATCCATTTAATGGAGTAAAACTTTTAGCATAATTTCTGAATGTATCACTTTTAGTATTGATTAATGCTTTGCAAATGTGTAAAGCTGTAATGTTAACTGAGATAACAAGTCATTGCTATTTATCTGTTTGTCTAAAAGACTTTACTGTCTTTCTTGGTGTAGATTTCAAGCCACATGTGATTTACTGTGGCTTTCTGTTGTCTCAAACCACCCATGTTTGCCTGTTGATATCATATTCTTATGGTAGAATGCCGTGTTAGCTTTACACTAGATGTAAAGTGACCTGTGTCTTCCACTTTTGACTCATCAGTCCACAGAATATTATCCCTAAAGTCTTGGGGGTCTAGTGAAATTAAACCCAATATTCAACTGAATTTGGTTAAATAATTGATTAGTAGCTGAGGGGACAATTACTTCTTCACATTGGGCCAGGTAGGACTGAACAGCATTTTTCCTTTAATAAACGAAACCATCAACAGCATTTTGTGTTTACTTGGTCTATCAGCGTGTAATATTAAAAAGTAGTTTGTTGATCTGAAACATTCAAGCATGAAAAATATGGAGGAATAAAAAATAATGGGTCCAATGCTTTTTCACAGTTATGTACAAATGTATGCCCTGCGATGGACTGGTGACCTGTCCAGGGTGCATTCTGCCTTTAGCCTGATGACAGCTGGGCTAGACTCCAGCACCCCCATGACACAGAAGGAGAAGCGACTTAGAAGATTAGTGTGTGTGTGTGTGTGTGTGTGTGTGTGTGTGTGTGTGTGTGTGTGTACAAATGTAAGTTAAGACTCCACTATGAAAAGCAGAAGCCAAATAACAGCACATACAAAAACGCTGCCAACTTCTCTGGGCTAATAAACTTGGACTGATACAAAGTACAGATGATTGCTGTGGTCTGATAAATTCACCTTACAAACTATTCTGGAAATAATGGACATCATATTCTCAGGGCCGGAAAGGAAAAGGACCATCTTGATTGTCAAGTCATCCATCCATCCATCCATCCATCCATCCATCCATCCATCCATCCATCCATCCATCCATCCATTATCTTCCGCTTTTCCGGGGTTCGGGTTGCGGGGGCAGCATCCTAAGCAATGAGGCCCAGACCTCCCTTTCCCCAGCCACTTCCACTACCTCAAGGGGCAGATTCCGAGGCGCTCCCAGGCCAGCTGGGCAATATAATCATGCCAGCTTGTCCTGGGTCTTCCCCGGGGTCTCCTCCCAGGTGGACTTGCCTGTGACACCTTCCGAGGGAGGCGTCCAGGAGGCATCCTAACCAGATGCCTGAACCACCTCAGCTGGCTCCTCTCGACGTGGAGAAGCAGCGGCTCTACTCCGAGTCGCTCCCGGATGACCGAACTTCTCACCCTATCTCTAAGGGAGAGTCCAGACACCGTGCGGAGGAAACTCATTTGGAGGTACTGATTCTCATCACAGCCTCTTCACACTCAGCTGCAAACTGATCCAGCGAAAGCTGAAGTTCACGGCCTGATGTCCCCAATAGGACCACATCATCCGTAAACAGCAGCAATGTGACCTTGAGGTCACCAAACTGGACACCCTCCATCCCCTGACTGCGCCTAAAAATTATGAATAGAATCGGTGACAAAGGGCAGCCCTGACAGAGTCCAACTCTCACTGGGAATGAGTCTGACTTACTGCTGGCCATGCGAACCAAACCCCCTGCTTTGTTTGCCTGAATGGCTGAATGGCTCGTAGCAAAGAGCCATGTACCCTGTACTTCCGAAGCACCTCCCACAGAATACCCTGGGGAACACAGTCGAATGCCTTCTCCAATTCCACAAAGCACATGTGGACTGGTTGGGCAAACTCCCATGCACCCTCCAGAATCCTGGAGAGGGTGTTGGTCCAGTGTTCCATGACCAGGGCATCCACGCAATGTTGAAAAGGCGTGTCAGCCAAGACAGGCCCACAACATCCAGAGCCTTGAGGAACTCAGGACAGATCTCATCCACCCCTGGAGTCTTGCCACAAAGGAGCTTTTTAACTACCTTAGCAACTTCGGCCTCAGTAATGGACAAGCCTATTCCCATGTCCCCAGACTCTGCCTCCTCACTGGAGAACGTGTCAGTGGGATTGAGAAGGTCCTCAAAGTATTCCTTCCACCGCCCAATGACGTCTTCAGTCGAAGTCAGCAACACACCATCTCCACTATATACAGTGCTAGTGGCACACTGCTTTCCCCTTCTGAGTCACCTGACGGTTTGCCAGAATCTTTTTGGAGCCAACTTAAAGTCACTTTCCAAGGCCTCATCAAACTCCTCCCACACCTGGGTTTTTGCCTTGGCAACGACTGAAGCCGCAGATCGCTTGGCCTCTCGATACCTGCCAGCTGCCTCTCGTGTCCCACAGGCCAACCATGCCTGGTAGGACTCCTTCTTCAGCTTTACAGCATATCTCGCCTGGGGTGTCCATCACCGGGTTCGAGGATTACCGCCCCGACAGGCACCAACTACCTTATGGCCACAGCTACAGTCAGCCGCTTCAACAATGGAGGAGTGGAACATGGCCCATTCTGAGTCAATGTCCCCCACCTCCCCCGATATCTGGTCAAAGTTCTGACGGAGGTGCGAGTTGAAGATCAATCTGACAGGTTCTTCTGGCATCTTCCCCCACCACCTGATCCAACTCACCACTAGGTGGTGATCAGTTGACAGCTCAGCTCCTCTCTTTACCCAACTGTCCAAAACATTTGGCCGCAAGTCCGATGACACGACTACAAAGTCAATCATTGAACTGCAGCCTAGGGTGTCCTGGTGCCATGTGCACTGATGGACATCCTTGTGTTCAGACATGGTGTTCATGATGGACAAACTGGTTTGCACAGAAGTCCAAAAACTGAACACCACTTGGGTCAGAGATCAGAGATCAGAGAGGCCATTCCTCCCAATCACACCCCTCCAGGTCTCACTGTCATTGCCCACGTGAGCGTTAAAGTCCCCCAGTAGGACAATAGAGTCTCCAGGAGGAGCACTTTCAAGCACCCTTCCCAAGGACTCTAAGAAGGCTGGCTCCTCTGAACTGCTGTCCAGTACATAAGCACAGACAACAGTCAGGACCCGTTCCCCAACCTGAAGGCGTAGGGAAGCTACCCTCTCATCAACCGGAGAAAACCCCAACATACAGGTGCCGAGTCGAGGGGCTATGAGAAAGCCCACACCTGCCCGCCGCCTCTCACCATGGGCAACTCCAGAAAAGAATAAAGTCCAGCCCCTCTCAACGAGATTGGACCCAGAGCCCAACCTGTGTCTTGAGGTGAGCCCGACTATATCTAGCCGGTATCTCTCAACCTCGCGCACCAACTCAGGCTCCTTCCCCGCCAGTGAGGTAACATTCCAAGTTCCAAAAGCCAGTTTCAGCAACCGGGGATCAGAACGCCAAGGCCCACGCCTTCGGATACTGCCCGATCCACAAAGCACCGAACCCCTACTACCACCGATGGGAGGGGGGACTCATGTAACTCATACGGGCTGGGCCTGGCCAGGCACCATGAGTAAATGCCCGGCCATCAGACGCTCGCTGGTGAGTCCCTCCCCCAGGCCTGGCTCCAGTGTGGAGCCCTGTAACCCTGTTCCGGGCAGGGTACACAAGTCCTGATTTGATTTTGTTTTCATAAGGGTAATTATGGATTGATTGTCAAATCAAGTTTATTTATATAATGATTTTTACAACTGATGTTGTCACAAAGCAGCTTCACAGAATTCCAGAAAAGACAAAGTTTTAAAAGACTCTTAAAAGTTTAAAAAAAAAAGACTCTTCCCCAGCTGCAGCCTTATGAACTCTAGGAACTATGAATAAGCCAGCACTCTGGCATCTGAGTAGTTGTGATGGCTCATAATAGGAAATAAGGTCTTGCAGGTACTCAGGAGCGAGCCCATGTAGGGCTTTATACATCAATAAAAGAATTTTATAATTAATATGGAATTTAACAGGCAGCCAGTGAAGTGATGATAGCACTGGACTGATATGATCAAATTTTCTAGTTTTAGTGAGGACCCTGGCTGCAGCATATTGGACTAGTTGAAGTTTGCTTAGATTCCTCCTTGCACATCCAGACAGTAGTGCATTACAATTGTCTAGCCTAGAAGTAATAAAGGCATGTACTAGTGTAGTCCAGACCTATGCCCCATTGAAAATGTGTGGTGCAATATGAAGTGTAACATAGAATAATAGAGACCCCAGGCTGGTAAAAGTGTTATGTCAAGCAAGAATGTGAAAAAAATCCTCCTTTACAACTCCAGCAATTGATGCCCTCAGTTTCCAAACAATTACTGAATGTTGGTAAAAGTCCTAAGCTTTTTGGAATTGGGCTTGTAATTACAGTGATATTAAAGGACATGTCATGACACCCAAGTTTCTTTTGGTGAGGTTGATGAACTGCTTTATAAAAACTAATGTAGAGCACAGTTATGATGTTGCATTATAATTTTCAATATTTTGTGAATAAATTCTGGTAAAAAATGATAATTCAGCATATTGATTTAAATGTAATTACAGTAATTTGAAGTGTTGGAGGTGAATGTGCTGTTATTGAATAACAGCACATTCCTAATGTAAGATATCCTTAATGATTATAATTAATATAAAACACTTCTCATATGTTGAGTCAGGTGGTTTGAGCTTTATGTGTTAAAAAGGTAAAAAATGAACTGAAAAAAAGGAGACATGAAATTTAGTTCCAACAGTGACAGTATGTCAACTTGCAGGAATACAGTGAAAATGTTTCAGGTGAAAGGTTCGCTCCGTAGGTGAAGACACGGAAGTGTCAGGAGGAGAAAAGAGGTTAATTTTCACTGAATAAATAAACATTTCTGTGTGAATGAACTTCTGAAACTCCTACAATGTTTTACGCTCGTGGTATCCGATAAGATGAACAAAAAGATGGCAAATGTCTTTGTTGCTTGTGTAATGTTGGAGGCACTCAGGTGGAGGAAGCTTCACATGATGGAGGCCTCTCATAGGGAGATTTCTAATTAGGACATGGATTAATCACAGCAGTGAGCTGTGAGTGTGTGTGTGTGTGTGTGTGTGTGTGTGTGTGTGTGTGTGTGTGTTGTCTGTGTTTGTGTGCAGTTTTCAGTCTAATTGTGAATGCTATATAATCTGTGGGTGTGAATGTGTTCACAGTCAGAAATCATTCAAAGAGCTGTGTATGTGTGTCTCTGTGCTTGTATTTTAAATATTTTCAGAATGTGTCCACATATTGTAAAAAAAATCTTCTAACCCGCTTCTCCTTCTGGGTCGCGGGTCAAACAAACAGACAAACAAAAACAGCAATGTCAATACAGGACCAAGAAAATGACGACTGTCAATGTTAAATGTAAAAAACAAGCAGATGCAATTTGAATCTTATACCCACTCCACCCTGACAATCATACAAAGCAATGCTGATACAATAAAAGCAAGACAAATGCAGTTTGTTTGGCTACTAGGTTTAAGATTAGGATTAGGTTTAGGCTGTAGTGAACAGTGTCAATAAAAATAGACATTAATGGCAAAACTTGGCCAACAATGAGAAAAATAAATGAGGATGTCATGCATCCCTCCGGCTCCAACTCACACAGACTCAGAATCCCATAGGAGATCACACGACTGTTGAACCTCCTCAATCTTCCAATCACTGTTCACAACCACCAGAATACTGATGTTTTTCAACTCTGCTATGTGCCATATGACCAGTCTAGTTTAGTTTAAAAGCCCAGGCTTTAGATTAGGTTAGTTGTGAGGTATTACTGAGCGGTTTTTGTTTGTCATTGTTTGCCATTTTCATGTATTTGATCCTATTTCTGGATTTTCTGATTTTCTGATATATATATATATATATATATATATATATATATATATATATATAAATATATATATATAACCTCCAGCCCACAACTGCCCATATATATATATATATATATATGAGACACATGTGTTACCTCTGACTGAAACATAGTAATGTGTAATATTTCCACAAGCACGAATAACAGCTGTGATTCAATTTGGCACGGACTGAGCAAGTTTCTGGATGTAGGTGACATCATTGTTCTGCCACTCTTGCATCAAATAATTGTGTAGCTCAGGCAGATTTCATGGATACCTTTCCTGGCATCTTACTTGTTATTCCAGGTAGGCCCGCTGTGAAAGGGCAACTTTGTGAGCAGAAGACAGCAAAGGCTTCTTGTGTGCCATTCTGCTCCATATGCTCATGGTATGCACTTCTCTGTGAAGTGTTCTTTTAGAAATTGTTTGTGAAGGACCTGCGTTGACTTCTAGAAGCAATTCTTGCCAGGAAGTGAAGCGATTTTTATTCACAAGCCGGCAGTCCCTGTCTATCAATTTCATCTTTCGTCCACAATTCTGACAGGAATTTCCTGTAGACTGGGATTATTACCACTGCTGAGCGACCCACATGACCGTACACTTCCACAAACCTGCAAATTCAGCTACTTCCTTCATACTGCAAGTCCAAATGCAATCACTCCTTTTTGCCGATCATTAAAATCTGCTTTGTGACCCATTTTCCCCCATTGAATGATTGAGTGCAGCAGCGTAAATATTTGTGAGCACATACGTCACCTAAATGATGAACTAACCTAACTTTGTGTAAATAGACCACAATATAGAAATATGTCCACATGTGCAGTCGAGACTGACGCGTTTCTTTTTTTCTGAATTCATACAAACACTTTCATTTTATAGTAAATCAGTTTGGGTTAGTTTATGTTTATGAGCAGAGGCCTACAGATCAACACAGTAAAGGAAAACTTATTGATCCTGAGTTTAAAGCCAGTTTTTATTCAACTTAAACTTGGAACTAAGTTGTAAATAAATCTGAAACTGAAACTTTGCTTGTGTGTAAAAAGTGATTTCAGAGCCACTCGGTTCTCCCTGATGGAAACTGTTTACCTTCAGTGTTTTGTGCTTCTGATCATTTTAATAGACGTCAGCGTCACTAATTAATGACGTTCTATTAAAAGACTGGTTTACCAAGAGAGACGCTGGAGGACTTTCACCTGAAATGAGTTCATGAAGCCAGTCTGGTTATAAAAATGATAACAGGACATCAGAGCCAGAATTCCTCTTTTAGTACTTTTACTTTATACTTAAGTACATTTGAAGGGAAATACTTTAGTACTTTTACTCAAGCTGAGGTCTAGAGTAAGGACTTCTACTTTTACTGGAGTGATATTTTACCTTGGGGGTCTCTACTTTAACTCAAGTACATGATTTGTGTACTTCGTCCACCTCTGGTTTTTATAGCACGATCGTATAACTTATAATGGAAATTAATGGAAAAAAAACTTCACTTTACTTGTTCGTTATTGTGGACCATTTCTATTGGTCCATTCATCATTAAATATGAAATATTAACACAATGTAAAAGGTAACTGGTTATATATAGATAATTGTATAAAACAAGTATATATTTTGTCATTGTCGTATGCAAAGCTAACATTGTAACACATTTTGAAATATACAGTAACAGCCGTTTGCAAACTGCCCTGTACATTGTGTGAACATTTCGTGATCAGTGGACCTTTAGAAATGCACCAAAACACTTAGAATAAAATCTGATTACATTAATATACATCAATTAAATGTCAAGGACATTTTTTCTTTCTCCTATAAAGTAAAAATACAAATACAGACATTTGAGGTTTTCTTATGAGAGCAATGATGTGTTTTACCCCATTTTCTGATATTGTATGAAAACAAGTGCACCAGTGTATGTGTGTGTGCAAGTTGATGTAAGGCCTGCTGTAGTAAGGGGCCTGCTGAAGGGTCAGGGGCTGGGGGGCTGCTCTACACCATTCAGCTCCACTCTTAACAAGCTTTCTCTGGGCACCAGGCCAAACGTGGAGAGGAGGCTGGAGCAGCATTGTGTGTGTATGAGTGTGTGTGTGTGTGTGTGTGTGTGTGTGTGTGTGTGTGTGTGTGTGTGTGTGCGCGTGTGTGTGTGTGTATCAAAGACAGACGCCTGCAGTAGACTGAAGCTTCTGATTGAAAATGTGCAAACGCCCTGCAGCAGTGTGATACACAATTGTCTCTCCTTGCTGTTTTTCTTTTTTTTTCTTTAATCTTCTCTTCTTCTTTCCAGCAAAGCTCTCCTTAATCACCAAAACATACCTCTCCGCCTCAGGAGCATACAGTGCACGTTCATTTTCTCTGCATACGTCTCTGTGAACAAAGACCTTTCACACTAATGATGCATTAAGTGCCATAGAGCAATCAGGGGCCACCTTTAAGTCTTAGCCTCAAATATATGATGGAGCGATGACTTATCGTAACCACCAATGAAGAAAAACAGGCAGGAGCACATGTTAAATTGAGTCAACAGGATGATTGAATTTGAAAGCTTGTTACATCATATTAATGGAAGAATAAAGCACAACAAAACCAGGCGCAATTCAGTTAAACCTTGTAGCAATTAACAGCAGTCCAATTCGTATGTAACCGATAAAACAGTGGCCAGTGCATGTTATTTGCATTCAAGAGAGAAATTGTGATTTACTTTCCAGGAACTGCTAATGGCTTTAATATGACGTCCTGCTAAAACAGACATTTAGGAGGACAAAACATCATATATCACCTCAACCTAGTCACTCAAATTGGCTAAACAGGGGTTGAGAAGGAAAAGTTTGACCAGATTTATGTCTCCTGTGGCCTAATATTCAATTGTCCTGCTGGAAAAATCATATATACAATATTCCCTAGCTACTTCATTAGAAATGCCTTCTACGTTCACTCACTGGCCACTTTATGAGCTCTACCTACCTTACAGGTCGACTATAAAGGTGTACAGTTACAGAGTGTAGCTGAATTGTTACTGTTTCATCTGTCTGGTGAAAAGGCTCAAATGAAATGTAGACGCCCATTCAGATTTCAATTCTATCTCTGCTGCAACTCCCATTGTGTTCCAGGCCAATTAATTAATGATATTGTCACATGAAAGCTACCAAACAGAGGACATAACATTGCTGACCACAATTAAACAGTTTATCCATCCATCCATCCATTTTCCAAGCCGCTTCTCCGTCAGGGTCGCGGGGGGGAGCTGGAGCCTATCCCAGCAGTCTTCGGGCGGAAGGCAGGATACACCCTGGACCGGTCGCCAGTCCATCGCAGGGACTTAATTAAAGTTATATGGGGAATGCAAATGCAAGCTTTTAAGCAGCTCAGTTGTTCTGAACAAGGCAATGTATTTACTTTACAAGCTGAACAACGTTCATAGGCAGCAATGTATGCTCATATGAATTCAGTGCTGATCTGCTTTAAGCCAAAGTTACAAATGTGAAAAAGTTTTGCAACATCGAAAATTCATATTATTAAGGTAGTGGAGTTAGCTCCTAGTTTAGCTGCTTGGCTAAGATGCTGCTCAACTACTGCAGTCACCTGTGCTGTTACAGGCTTTTTCCAGGGGAGGAGGATTTGTGCAGCTGTTCATGATTGGTAGATGGTGGGCTTGTGACATCAGAACAAGCTGCATTATGGGAGTTGGAGTTTGTCTTGTTGTGCCTCCCAGGTTGAGAATCACCATATGGTTTTGAGGACACTTGGCTTGGTAATTCATCTTGAGCTCCACCTTCTGGATTTAGGGGACCTAGTATTGACATAAGTATCTGATATTTTCAAACATTTGACAAACCATGTAAAAATTCTAATCTAATTTCTGTTTCCATCTATTTGCATTACTCCATTCTTCAATGGTCAGTTTTCCAGCACAAGACCACTGTTGTCCAGATATATTGGATGGTGGATCATTCTCAACACAGCAGTGACACTGACTGTATAGTTTGTGTGGTGCTGGTGCAAGTCTCAGCGTTATTGCTATGTTGAGAGTAGTCACCCACCCAAAACTGTCCAGCTAAGAATGGTGGAGAATGGTTAACATACATTGTGCATCAATCGAAACAGTCTCTACAGTCTAACTGTACCAGAGAGGGGCAGATGTTTCATAAAGTGGCCAGTGAGTATATTTCAGAAGCTACACTATTTTTGAGGTCTGTGTATTGTCTGGTGTTGAGCACATGTGGAGAATATTCACATAATCATTTTCATGAAAGGTGTGACTGTGTCATCCTGGTTTATTTAAAAGAACCAGTGAATTCTTATAAGGTATGCCCATAACGTTTGTATAGCATGTTGGACCACACTGTTACGCTCCATTTGACAGACTGGGGTTTGATTCCCTGCCTGGACAAACACCCAAAGTCCATGGCTAAGAGTTCTAAGTCTACATTAAACTACCTCTGTAATTCACATAGGTGAATTGTGGTCAGACATTACAATTATCAAACATGATGGATCATCTTTAGTAGGATTATATACAGTGCAGTAAGTCTAGTGCACTAAGGAAAAATGCAGTTTCATGTATCATATTCATCAAAGTGTCCATGGTGTGAAAGTTTTATTAAATAATATTTTCTCTATTTTTTTCCCTAAAATACATATTGAAATTATGTTAGACCAACTGTGGTCTAACTACCTAAAATATTTAAGTGCTCAATGAACTGTGTGGTCCTTGGCTTCATTCCCCAACATAGGGCTTTTCTCAGTTATTTTTATCTTATTGCTTAAACCTTCTGACAAGCTAGTTGTCCCCAAACCTATGGTGTGCACTTTATCTGCCGCTAATCTCCAGCTGGAGTTCAGTCTCAGAGGAGCATTAGTTGTTTTTAAGTCGCCTTCCTGGGAATCATCTGTTAACACATCTTTAACACCCAGCTACTCAACAGATGCACATCCCGGGAGATCTTGTTGCCAAAGATGAACGTGCCATCTTCAGAGAGTTTCTACACCTGTCGTGTCAGATCTCCAAGGATGTGGGCACTGATCTTATCATACACAGACTCAACTAAACTCTCTCCAGATACAAGAACTTTCTCTTCACTTTTCAGCTCCCCAGATCTTCTGCCAATTCCCTCCAAGCTCTTTCAGAGCTCTTGGCTCTGGAGGAAAGACATAGAAACAAACCCTCATTGTCCACTCCTACCTAGCATTTCCACACATTGGTCACCTACTTTATATGGTACTGTGCAAAAATCATAGACCAGTCTTCAATAATTCAGTTTCAAGCCAAAATGTTCATTTTCAAAAGACATGTCTGAGTTGGTACACACAAAAATGACGGCTCTTTAAGGGTTCTGTAGTAAAGAAAATGGTTCTATGTAGAACCATAAACACTTAAAGAACCCTTTGCATGATTAAAGGGTTCTTTGCACTGTGAAATGGTTGCTCAGATTTATAGATAATGTACTGTGTATGGTTCTATATGGAATCTTTTTTTAAGGGCTCTTTGTAAGCACCAACAAAGGTTCTCCTGTTGTTGTGCTGTCAAGCAGTGTTTCTGACAAAGAAAAGCTTTGGATTTTGCCACGTGTGCACAATTCCTTACTGGACATAAAGCGCAATATTTGGGTGCAAAACTCACATAGTGCACTATACAGGGAGCAGTGAGCCATTTGAGATTCAGCCAGATTTTCCAGTGTAAGATCTTACAGATGTTTAACATTGATCATTAATGAGCTGTCTTATTGCACCTACTTGTTTTATGTTAAAGAATGTTTAATATTCCATTTAAGAATTTAAGAAAGAAACTTATATCCAGTACATGACTTTGTTTAACTCTGAAGCATGAAATGACCATTGGAGTTATCTGCTCTTACTAATCATCTAAATTTGAATAAAAAGGAATTGAATACATTTTCATTTTGTAGGTTATCTGTATTTTATTGAGTTATGTCTGCTTAATCAAAACAATCCAGCAACAGCTTGACTGCTATTACCTGGAATGCACAATAAAAAAAGGAAAATTAATTGATGAATTCATTGAAAATTCATTAAAATTGAGATCTGTTTTCACAAATGAACTCTTCATACAGTTGTTGTGTAATATTATGCATCAGCAGGGCTAAAGACTCTAACTGAACTCCAGCAAGGTGGAGCTGCAAGGTAGGTGTTTGGAATGAAGCGGCCTTTGGGTGTCTATTTTCAGTGAAACGTTCTCTGTCTCTCTGTATCTCATCTTCTCTCTGCAGACAGATTCCTCTCTCACGTCTGACAGAGCCTTCAGCAAGCAGAGGCTAAAAAACCTGCACTGCTCTCTGGAGAAACAGGCAAAAAAAGAGCATCACTGAGGGCAATAAAGTGTGAACCTTAAACCGCTGAACTGCAGAGCGAGCATAGCTAAAGAACATCACGGCTAAGAGAATGAGAAAATGCTCAGGGGCGCCACTGAAGACGGATCCGCTCCGTCTCCCCACAACGCTCTTTGAACATTTGAAGCGCTGCCATGAATAGTATTGTGTGACAGTGTAAATGATACATGCCATACAACAAGGTTTGCAGCCCGGGAAATATTTTTACAGCTTTACAGCGCAGCGAGCATGATATGGGCTAATATAACCCCATTAGACTTCACTGGAGATTGATAAATGCATGATTACCAACTACGGTACTTTAATTCTCAGACATAACACAGACAGGAGATTTGCAGAAACAGGGACTGGGAGGGTGAAATGAATATTTATGGCTGTACACGGAGAGAGAATGGCTGTAATCAGGCAGGGCACGAGGGGGGAAATGCAGCTGCTGTTTCCAGGCCGCTGCTCCAAGCTCATTCAGACGAGGTTGAAAGGGAGATGAGCTCCAAGTCTTTTAGCTCTGAATGGGCCACAATCCAATTCAGGTTCAGCCTGCTTGAGGTGGAGTAACACTGTTGCCTGACAATGATGGGTGGCCATGCAGCTTATACCGCAATTCCACAAGGTACTTATACATGCTCTGTCCATAAAATTAAAACACATGACTTTAGTAAACCTTTAAAATTCCAGAATAAATATACACTGAAGCTATTGTTCGGTTATAGAAGTATTGTTATGCTATAAGAACTGTCATTACCACTCAGCAAGCTTTGGTGTTTTTTATTGTAGCAGTTTTATGGCTCAGTCCGATTTGGTCAGATGATTTTTTTCATGGCTCAGTCCGATTTGGTGAGACTACACATTTGGTGAATGGTGTTGGGTTCATTTCTGGCTGATTCCAGGTTGTTCAGCTGTTCTTCTGTCACAGCTGCCGACTGAAAAGCTGCTCAGTGGTGATGACAGTTTGGGAATTTGGTGTCATCTCATCTTCAGAGTTGGACCAAATTGCCTGTTGGTCAAATGTGACCTTAAAAGTGTCCGTTTTCTGTTTGTGTGCAATGTAAGAAGTACAAACTCGTCAAACTCGTTGCTTAGCAATGGTGCCTCCGTGGAATGATGTAATGTTTGTGAAAAACCTGTGATGTTATGGTGAAATAATGGCACGGTTAGAACGCCTCTCAACCAATCAGCTTGCATGGCTGGAACTAACTGTTGTATAATACTAGTTAATGCAAGACTTCAGAAATTGTGCTGCAAACAAATTTTATAAAAGAATAATTTGTAACTAAGGACTAAGCTAACACTAGGTAATATTATATAGCATTTGATTTCCTTTTCAGAGACTGTGGTTTACTGCATGAATTTGTAATTAGCATTCATATACAGTGATAACATGATCAAATGAGTTTAATTTCAAAATGCAGTATATTAATTTCTAACACTTTTGAAAACAGGCTTTTAAAAAAGAATAACAGCTGGCATATAATGGGAAAATTTATTTCTGTAATAAAGGCGGTATAAATCATAATAATGTATTGAGATTTCTTGTTCATGTAAAGCTCCCAGAAATGTGTATTATGAAGGATAGAAGATTCTTGAAAGTGGGCTATAATGCATTTTGGAATGAAAGCCTTCATTCATTTTGTGAGGTGTGGCACACAGGAGCGAGCGGGAAACCAGGCCACTGCAGGCAGGAGCAGGACAAAGCACACATGAAGATGAAGCCTGCAAATGAATGACTAGCCTAAATAAACTGATCACTAAATCATATATAAACAATATGAAATGATAACAGTAAAACAGTGAATGAATGAGGCCATTCCAAAGAGCTGTGAAAGAGCCGATCACATGAGCAACACACAAATTCTCATAGCTTACACAGGCGGCAGAGCCTTCAGTCTGATGGCCACAGCTGCCCAGCAAAACACCAAAAATAACCGCTCTGTGGTTTAATTCCTGCTTTGTGCTTACAGGGAATAAATTGTATTTGATTGCGTTACTTCACAGTGAAGCTGATGACCATGACTGTTGTGTTATTTCAGCAGAGGATGATGTATTTGTGAATAGACTATGTCAGATATTGGATGTCAGTTTGCCTTGATGGAACTTTGCGGGCAGGAGTGGACCAAAATGTTTAGATTGCGGGTGGGAGTGGGATGACATTTTGCGGGTGCAGGACTGAAAAAAAAAACAGTCTAAATTAGCCATTAGAGGCATTATAGCCAATAAAGCCATTAAATTCTGATTATACAAGATAAGCTACTTTAAGACCAGATAACTGAAACAGACTGCAATAAACATGCAGACAACAATGGAGTGATCCCACAGCATATGTCTTGATGTGGCTATGTGATGAGGCTACGTCTTCTCCGTAAAGTTCTGATGAAAAATTGAGATGTGTCTTGAGATATGATGCTGACTGAAGTTTACACTTGTAGGCTCATGCTGTCGAGTCACACCAAAGGCTGGAGAGGCTGCCAGCAGAAAGTTCCCTTAACACTTTTGAAAAATGTAATGCTTTTCAAGATGCTAGCAGGGAGTCCCCTGAGACCAAGTATGGATGGGGAGCTTTTGTCTTGGAATAAAAACACAGTACTAGAGTGCATTATTGAGGTCAATATGTCATTGTTAGTGCTTCTGCTTTAGAAAATTGCTGCTTTTTGCTGCTTGCACGGGTGCTTGAAGTGTTTTACGTGTGTTTGTTTCAAAGCAGTGTCTATTTATGAGTATATGTGGCTATTTTGACAGGGTGTTTATGGAGGTAAGTTAAGTTTTCTGATGCATGATTTCAAATGTGTTCTGTCTGCTATTAGGATCAAAGTACATGCTCATTCCTGTCAGCTGTGGGGAAGAGTCAGCTAGGTAGGCATCTCTGTGAAGTGTATTTAGGTCTTTGTGGGGACACAGTGTCTCCAGGCTGGTAAAACATGAACAGTAAGGGGGCATTTAGCTGCTTTTTTGACAAAACTTTTGTTTATGCTGGTCTTTAGGTTGCAGACGTTAAGGTTAGGGGTTGGGTTAGATGATAGGGTGGGCAAAATATTTCCACCATACATGATATACATCACAATGCTTAATTTCTCTGAGGTTTAGTAAATTGTAACAAAGAAAAAAACAACAAGTAATGTATACTATGATACAAATACTATGATTTTTACCATTTCATGTACTGCATTAAGTCTAATTAAATAAGCTGAATTATAGTGTCTTTTTAATGAAACTTGCAGTTCAGAGTTCCTGAAGTAATGATAATAAAAGTATCTTACATAATGTGAAGTAATTGATGAATCTTTAGAATTGAACTGTATGTGTATGGAACACATGTGTGTTTAATTACTGCCCTGTGCTGGGGGCTTTAATACCCCCTACACATTCAGTCGATGATCAGAATTCTAATACAAGATGAAACTGTGTGATTGAGGATTCAGCTCTAATCCTTCAAACACATTTTAATTCTGTCAGCATAAAAAGCACAGGTTATAAAAGCTTTGAGAGAGAGAGAGAGACAGAGAGAGAGAGAGAGAGAGAGAGAGAGAGAGAGAGAGAGAGAGAGAGAGAGGGAGAGAGAGAGAGAGAGAGAGAGAGAGAGAGACAGAGAGAGAGAGAGAGAGAGAGAGAGAGAGAGAGAGAGAGAGAGAGAGAGAGAGAGAGAGAGAGAGAGAGACTGGATTGCTGGTTTATAGGTATGACAATGTTAATCATATCACCCCCATTTGTTTGTGTTTCCATTTTCCATATGTTGAGAGACAAAGTTAGAGAGAGAGAGAGAGAGAGAGAGAGAGAAGCAGTAAAAGAGAAATAATGGGCAGAATAGAAAGAAATGAGAAAATGACAGAGAGAGAGAGAGAGTGAAAGAGAAAAAAGAGAAACAGAAAAAGAGACAGAATGAGAGAGAATGACAGTGAGAGATAGAGGGAAAGAAGAAATATGAGGAGGAAGAGAGTGAAGCAATCAGAAAAAGAATGAATGAACAAAACAGAAAGAGATAGAGAGACAGAAAGAGAGACTGGATTGCTGGTTTATAGGTATGACGATGTTAATCATATCACCCCCATTTGTTTGTGTTTCCATGTGTTGAAGAAAGAATTAGAGAAGGAGACAGATAGAGAGAGAGAGAGAGAGAGAGAGAGAAGCAGTAAGAGAGAGAAGTAATGGGCAGAACAGAAAGAAATGAGAAAATGACAAAGAGAGAGAGAGAATGAAAGAAAACAGAGAAAGAGACAGAATGAGAGAGAACGACAGTGACAGATAGATAGAGGGAAAGGAGGAATATGAGAAGGAAGAGAGAGAAGCAATCAGAAAAAGAAAGAATGAGCAAAACAGAAAAAAAGAGGAAAGGAGTAAAGAGGAGTGAAAGAAAATAACAAAGAGGGAAAGAGAGAGAATGAGAAAGAGAACGAGAAGAGAGATTTATAGAGCCCGAATGAGGATACAAAATGGGAGAGAGAAAGAGAGAGAGAGCAATTGAGAGAGAAGGAAGAGCACAAAAGAGAAAGAATGAGACTATAGAGAAGGAGAAAGAGACAGAAACAGAGGCAGTAAAAGAGACAGAAATGAGACAAGCAGAGAGAGAGAGAGAGAGAGAGAGAGAGAGAGAGAGAGAGAGAGAGAGAGAGAGGGGATAAAAAGAGAATGAGTAACAGAGAGAGGGGCAGAAAGAGGGAGGGGGGGGAGAGAGAGAAATCACAAGGATAAAAAGAGACAGAATAAGAAAGATAATGAGAGAGACAGAAAAAAGACTGATGTGGGGATGAGCAATAAAGAAAAGAGAGAGAATGAAACAGAAGACAGACTCATAAATCAATGCGTAGTTCAACATAAATCAACAATAAAGGCATACAGTAAGTTGCAGTTCATAAAAATGGTTCAAATACTTTTAACCCTGTAAAACTCCAGGCTTATGAAACACTGAGGCGTATTATTCAGTAACAACATGGACTACAATGCAAACTAGCTGAGCTATTCTTAGGTCATAGAAGTGTGTAGTAAAGCTTTGGGCCTTCCGGTGGGACCTGGCCTTTTAAGGGGTGAACACACTGAATCAATCTAACGACTTTAAATGGCCAGTTTTGATGTTCTAACACTGAGAACACACCACATTGCTGCAGTGCAGAAGTGGGACGTGGGGGCTTGTATTGCTGAAATAAGCCCCAGTTTAAGCTCAGTATGTAAGTCTCCGTAATATCCTTAAAGCTGCCTCAGGATGCAGTTGAGCCGTGAAAATATCACGTATAGCTCCATACCATCCTCACATAATTGTCCACATGCTGGAGAAAAGCTGCTTTAGCTTGTGGAGAACATGGATGTTCACACATCACACAGATAGAGCGATAAAGAAGACTAGTAAATGTCTGTGTTATATATGCAGTGACAGCAAGAAGCAAGTGTGTGATTTCAATGTGTTATCAGTCCTACTGAAGCTTGGTTTGGCTCTCATTAAAGCAGCGTATTGGCACACACTTAGAGGAGATTTCAGCACCTGCTTTCTTTGAGGATCAGAACGGCTCCTCACTCTGACAGCTGGTTCTGGGCCAACCTATAGATGTACACAAACATGGAAACCTCAATAAATAATGTTTATCAGTATGTGTCCATACAGAACCAGCTTCTTATGGCATTTAAACATATTTAAGAGTTACATCCCTGCTCGAAGCCGATCAAACCGTAAGATGGTTCATAGTGGTAGTCCAGGATCTCCAGGATCAGGACAGAGCACCCCAGGGTCACTGTACGGATACTTAGCCTATAGATTTGGCTATTAGGTTACAGTCACTGCTGTATTTATTCAACAGAGGTTTAAACAGAGTGATATAATCACACTATTAACCAGTTTAACTGTCACTCTGGAGGTTTAAAGCATTTTTTTTTTCAGTTCTGCTCAATGATGTTTTGTTATTTAGTCTTCCAGTCAGTGTTCAGGGGCTTAGACACTCAGACTCAGTCATTTAGTCTAGGCTTAAAACCTACCTCTTGGGTTAAGCTTTTGCTAATTAACTATTCCTGTTAGATAAAAAGTACAAGTGGGCGTACAGTATTATGGTAAACTGGGAGTGTTGATGATGGAGTTTTGTGCTCACCTCGTAAACCTCACCTGCATGAACTGACCCTCTTGATGATACTGCTACATTTTTTAACCATACATGTTGCTTCTCCTGCTTTTCCCCTTTTCCGTATCTTATACCGATGGTCAAACCTCATTCTCTGCTGTTATTGATGGCTATCCAGTGTCAATCAGAGGAGGATGGGCTCCTGTTTTAAGTCTTAGTTCCTCTCAAGGTTCCTCTTCTTGCTCTTAGGGAGTTTTTTCTCGCCACTGTCACCCTTGGCGAAGCACATGAGGACTTGGACCTGGATTTTTTCTCTAAAATTGCTGTTGGACAACACCTGTTATAAATAGTGCTATATAAACAAACTTTGACTTGACTTTTAAAGGGATCCTTTTGGCATCTTTGGTAGACTACACTGGACAGTGTGTGTGGTGTTGTGAAGCAGGTCTGTGAGTGTGTGGTGTTGTGAAGGAGGTCCGTGAGTATGTGATGTGGTGAAGCAGGTCTGTCAGTGTGTGATGTGGTGAAGCAGGTCTGTCAGTGTGTGATGTGGTGAAGCAGGTCTGTCAGTGTGTGATGTGGTGAAGCAGGTCTGTCAGTGTGTGATGTGGTGAAGCAGGTCAGTCAGTGTGTGATGTGGTGAAGCAGGTCTGTCAGTGTGTGATGTGGTGAAGCAGGTCTGTCAGTGTGTGATGTGGTGAAGCAGGTCTGTCAGTGTGTGATGTGGTGAAGCAGGTCAGTCAGTGTGTGATGTGGTGAAGCAGGTCTGTCAGTGTGTGATGTGGTGAAGCAGGTCAGTCAGTGTGTGATGTGGTGAAGCAGGTCTGTCAGTGTGTGATGTGGTGAAGCAGGTCTGTCAGTGTGTGATGTGGTGAAGCAGGTCTGTCAGTGTGTGTGGTTTTGTGAAGCAGGTCTGTCAGTGTGTGATGTGGTGAAGCAGGTCTGTCAGTGTGTGATGTGGTGAAGCAGGTCTGTCAGTGTGTGATGTGGTGAAGCAGGTCTGTCAGTGTGTGATGTGGTGAAGCAGGTCTGTCAGTGTGTGATGTGGTGAAGCAGGTCTGTGAGTGTGTGTGGTGTTGTAAAGTGAGCCTATGAGTGTGGTCTGAGAGCAAAGGTGCAAGTGGGCTGATGTGAGTTTGTGTTCTGGTAGACAGGCTCTCTGTAATGGTCTCAGACTTGAGGGTGCAGGAAGTGGCTGTGGGTGGCGGTGCTGGACCCCCACTGCTCAACTTCATACCATGGAGGACCGCAATTTCCTAATAATGCAGGGTTACAAATGAGTGTTTCTGTGCTTCATGGCCATTAGCTCTACATAGAGAGGTGAAAACACCACAATTTGGATGAGACGAAAATAGCCAGTGACTGCTGATGGAAGACAGGAGCTCAGGGCTGTAATGGAAAGCTTGTGCTAAAATGACTGCAAAGGATATATTAGGGCACAAACGTACTAAGAGGCTTTCTCGCCCACCTGACGGCCATTGGACACAAAAATGACTCACACGCTATTTACAAGGACTGTAATAATGCACTGATGCATGACAGTGCATCAGTCTGAAGGCAGCAGTTCAACAAGTGCATTTATATTGGAACATAAAAATACATTTCATTCATAATAAGATTCATAAACATAAATAGGCTGCTCATATTTTGAAATTCAAATTTTGAAAATAAATGTGCTGAGCAAATGATGATAAGTGTAGTATTTTTAGGGTCCATATTTCAATTCATTGCAAATAGCTCCTCTGACCACATTTACTTATTAATAATAATAAAGATAATAATAATAATAATCAAATAAAAATAATCTCTATTTATATCCAGACTGATTTACAATGGAAATAGGAAAAATAAATAATAAAATAAATAAAAAAGAAAATACGATTAAAAGAAAAAAATACAGTATATCCAAACAACAAAAGACAAGACCTCTTGAGTGCCATTAACCCAACTGGAATAATGATCTATGCACAGCTGCAGCATGCAGCTGTTGAGTCCATTCAGTTCAAAGACTATGTGAGTAAAAACACACCCTTGTTAAAAAATAAGCAAGTCTTAATTCTATTTTTAATATGGCTGAGTGTTTCAATTGATTTTAGACAATGTGGAAAGGAATATCCAGAACTTATGGCCGTAATAGCTGAAATATAGCTCATTTAATGTCATATATTTTAAAATGTTGGTTAAAAGACAATCTGTTTCAACAGCTGACCTTATACTCTCTATACTATCCTGCATTATATATACAGGAGAGTATAGATCATATATATTATGCATTACATATAATAGCATTATTCTTTTATTTAGTTTTATATCATTTGCTTAGTGCTGCTTTCATTTCTGTACCTGATTAGGGACTATGTCTGGAACATCCTTAGGAGCGAATTCCAAATGCCTGAAGGTACCATGTTCATCTGTTCAAACGATAGTGTGCAAGATTAAACACCATGGGACCACACAGCCATCAGACTGTTGCTAAACTGCCACATTTCCAGAAATCATAGCTGTTGGTACAATAGCAGCAAGCTGGCATTTAAGTCAGTTCTTTTCAAACCAATGGGGAAATTTACGTTTGCCAAACTTGCCTATATGATTTTGCAAGACATTGTGATAGCCACTCCATCACCTTCACTTTGTTGTCCTTAAGCCATTTTACGACTTTGGGAGTACGCTTGGGTTCATTGAAGACCCATATGTGCTCAAGCTTTAACATCCTGGCTGACATCTTAAGATGCTGCTTCCACATGATGTTCCTTCTTCATAATGCCATCTATTTTGTAAAGTGCACCAGTCCCTCCTGCAGCAAAGTACCCCCACAGCATGATGCTACCACCCCCATGCTTCATATTTGCGATGGTGTTCTTTGCCTTGCAAGCCTCCCTCCTTATTTTCCTCCACACATAAAGGTGGTCAATATGGCCAAACTGTTTTTTTTTTCTTTCATCAGACTAGAAGACCTTTCTCCAAAAAGGACGATCTTTGTCGCCATGTGCAGTTGCAAAGTTTGGCCTTGGCTTTCCAGGTCATGTTAATGTAGTACATGTTTTACCACTGACATACATACTTTTGTATTGTTTTCTCCAACATTGACTTGTATTTTCACACATTTATGTTCATCTTGGCTGATTTCTTTTGATTTTCCCATGATGTCAAGCAAAGATGCAAGTAGGACTTGAAGGTAGGCCTTAAAATATTGCCACAGGTACACATCCAGTTAACTGATGTAAATTAGCCCTTCAGAACCATCTAATGCCATAATATAACTTTCTGGAATTTACAAGATAATTAAAAGCACAATCAACTTGGTGTGTGTGAACTTCTGACCCATTGGAATTTTGATTATAGTAATTAGGTGAAATAATTTGTTTGCAAACATGTGTTGGAAAAATTGCTAGTGTCATGTGCAAAGCAGTTATCCTAAATAACTTGCTAAAACTATAGCTTGTAGATATAAAATCTGTGGAGGGGATGAACATGAATTTTAATGACTCCAACCTAAGTGCACATAAACTTCTGACTTTTTGACTTATGACAATTGTATATCACTGCTGTTGGAACAAAACCTTGATTTTTGTTGTTTTTAAGTGTTGTACTTAATTTGAAAGTATCCGTGATCCTTCAGATTGTGTAGAAATTTCATGATGAATGGACCAACAGAAATGACCCAAAATGACATGAAATGAAAAAAATCTTATTCCATTGACTTACATTAAAAGTAAAGTATGTTTTTTCCTTCTCCTGCAAAGTTACTGTATTGGAGATGCAAGGTTTTGATCTGACAACAGCAATATACAACATGTGAACATGTTGTATATATAAAAAAACAGTATTTGAAAAATCGAATGAACTAAAGATATTCGTGAGGAACTCTGTACTCTCTTATTGCTTGCATTTTGAACTTGTTCTGCTCACAAAAATAAGTACACTTGAATTTTCAAACAGTACAAATATGTTAGGGCTTTCAGTGAGCTATCAAAACTGACAAATGAAAATAAAGCATCAACTGACAGCGTTCAGTAGTGACTGACATGCATGACTTTTTATTTATTTTAATTGCAGTAATTAATGACCTTAAATACTATTATAAAAAAATATAATATTTGTCATCTCAGGTTGGGAACCTCAGCCCTAGACTATATAGCCAATTGTAAGTTTTAATAGTGGACAAGTTGCCCTTTTTAGAAATCTTGTCACATTGACCAAGTCACACTGAATTTATTTATTTATCATCATCATTGTCATTAACCGCTTATTCCAGACAGGGTCGCAGTAGCAGTCGGGAGAGCAGAGAATCCCAGGCGACCCTGGCCCCGCAGTTTCCTCCAGCTCATTTTCGGGGACCCCAGGCTGCTCCCTGGCCAACTTGGAGATATAATTCCTACAGCAGGTCCTAGGATGATCCGGGGTCTTGTCCTGCTAGGCCGTGCCTGGTACACCCTAACCGGGAGGCGTCCAGGGGGCATCAGGATCAGATGCCCAAACCACCTCAGCTGGCTCCTCTCAATGCAGAGGAGTAGCGGCTCTACTCCAAGCTCCTCCTGGATGGCCAAACTCCTCACCCTACCAAATAGACTGTAGCCTGCCACCCTGCGAAGTGAAAAATCACTTCCCAAAGATTTAAAAGAGTCAATCATTGTGAGGTCAGAGTTTTGCTTTCCTGCTTTTTCAGCCGAAAACCTCACCTTAGGCTGATTCTGACCACCAGCAACAGAGTCGAGAGGATGGACAGGAGCTTGACAATTTCGCTGGCTATGTCAGTGAACCACATTCAAATGCATGAACATCTTATAGGAACAAATGGATCTAAAAGCTAGTTTGGAGGACAAAAGAAGACAGTGGGTCCAGCGGGATTTCATTTCAAATGGTGTTTGTATTTCTAGAATGTAGTTTCCATTACAAACAAACACAAATCACTTCAAAGAGTGGTTCTAATTCAAAGTAAAGCTGGAGGAGCTTTCATCTCCTAAAGCAGCTCATCACCACTCTGAGACAGAAAGGTAGAGGACGAGTCGATGTCTCTCATCTAAAAGGCTCGGATGGAAGTGAACGCTTTGTTTGATGCGGATGGATCTCGGATCTCTTCATTCTTTTTTAAAAAGATGAAACCGCTGATTTAGTGAGCAAATGCTGGAGACTTCAAAAATTCAGGCCAACTTTGTGAATAATATTAAAAGGGAGATTTCAGAACATCATCAAATGTGTTTGTTTAGCTTTGCTAAACAACAGTTTCAAAAGCAGAGAAAGTGTCATTGCTAAACGTAAAGTTAGACAGGCTCAGGGTGAGCTTTCACTGGGACAGAGGCTTTGCAGACGACTGTATAACTTTGCTGAATAGTGGATGTAAAAGGATTGAAACTGCCTTGCTTGATACATGAAGTCAGACAAGCCTGGACTGATCATTCAGTGGGGTAGAGAGAAAATGAAGTAATGTCATTTGAACGTTGTTGAAGGAAACGTAAAGTAGATATTTCAGAAAATGATCAAATGCACTAATTGAAAGGGAGAGAAAATAAGCATGCTCAGGCTAGACAAGTCCAAAGTGTTATGCAAAAATTCATTCAGCTAACTGAACAAGATAAAACTTTATAATAGCATGCCCTTACAATAACAACTTCATCATTAAATAATAGCTTTTTCAATGAGTGTTATATTAATAATATTCTTGTTACCAGTACAAAAACAGTATCTTCATTTTTTTGCCTTATATATAAATATATTAGAAATGCTCAAAACATCTGCTTGGAATAAAATCTTTATTTACATTCAAGATAAAGAAATGTTGGTCTTATCCCGTAAAGTTAGCATTTTGAATATACTTCTTTTTCTTTGGACAGCCGAGCAGCGATATGCATTAATAAGCAGTACCCCCAAATTAACCACTTAATGATGATTAACTAAGTAATAAGGAAAAGCTCGTACACACTCGTATCACAAAATCTTAGTTTTTTATGTAAGTGGTTGCAAATGGAAGTCAAAGGAAGTATCTGCATTCGCCACTGGCCACACACTGTGTTTTTGTTGTTCGGAAGTTTGGTGCCTGTTGTACAATACTGTCATAAATGTGCACGTGATGATGCTTCGATCCAGGCTATTTGGGGTCATTTTTGGGAAATTATACATTACTGGACATTTTTGAGTTATCCCACTCAAATAGGGCTTAAGACTGTCAAAGCACAAATTCATGGCTGTTCCAAAACACAACCCTAGGCTAGTAATCATATCATGCATCATACACATTTCTTCAATCACAAGTTAAATGATTGTTGAAAGTAAACAAATGTTCTTTCACAAATGGTCTTTTTATTAAGCAAAGGAAAATGACTGATCTATTCATTTGGAAAATCGATGTCTGTTCAACTTGGTTACATGATGTTTCACAGTATAAAACAATGTTCACACTTGTGTGGGGTCCTGTACAGCAGACAGTCTGAACTGCTCCAGTGCTTGGGCTGCAAACCACCAAATCAGAAGGACTCACATACAAATGCCTCAACACTTCGTAAACTGATTATTATGTAATCCCAGAAACCATGAAACACAAACTATACATTTGCCTACTGTTATTGGGCAGCTCAGTGGGCTTTTTGCTGTAAGTTTACACACACACACACACATACACCTTCTAAGCCACTTCTGGGTTGTGGGGGCTGGAACCTATCCCAGCAGTCATTGGGTGGAAGGCAGGATACACTCTGGACACGTCTCCAGTCCATCGCAGTTCAGACAGACAGACATATGCATTCACACCTAGGGGGCAATTTAGCATGTCCAATTAGCCTGACTGCATGTCTTTGGACTGTGGGAGGAAACCCACACAGACACAGGGAGAACATGCAGACTCTACACAGAAAGGACTCTGGTCGCCCGGCTGGGGATTCGAACCCGGGCACTTCTTGCTGTGAGGTGACTTGCTGTCCCACATAGCTTACAGTCACTGAGACTGACATACAGGCATTTTAACATTGTTGCCTCTGGCTATTTTTTGTGTAAACAGCTAGCATTTCCTTTTGAGGTACTATAGTATTTCCATAGTATTCCATAGTATTTAGTATTAAAACTTAAAAACTAATACCTCTATATAAATAACAGACATCCATTTGAGTATTTTTTTTCTTTGGCTCAGTGTGTGTTTCCTGCCATTATATTGGGTCTTACTGGGTTTGTCTTGTGATTGTTGGCTCAGATTAATACACAGCCTTTATATAAAGGCCCAGGGATAATCTGTTACATCACTGTGTGTAATATTACAGCATTAACACCAAGATTTCAGAAGATCATCAAATACAAAGGTTTGCTAAAGAATGAATGCTTAAACAAATTGCTTTCACAGATGAATGCCATGCTTGAACATGGTTAGACAGGCCTAGACTGATCGTTCATTGGGACAGAGAATTTTCTTCCAAGCCCACCTTCAAAACAGACCAAAGTTCATCATATTTGTGTTTATTTTTGCAAGAATTTGCAGGTTTCTACTAATATTTACCTAAAGCAGAGCTGCACACTCAGGATGACCTTCAGAAAGTTTGACAGGATGTGTAACGCTACAGTTGTGTACTAAGTATTTATTCTCTGACAGGAATATGTGGTGGAGTGATGTCTATGACCTTTCCTGTACATTCTCCCACTGTGTGCATGCCTTCAGAAAGAGTGTGAACTGCCAAGTTGCATGGAAATAACTCCATACCATCCTTCGCATGGTGCTAACCGCCGTTGCCATGGCATCTCCGCCACTCATGCTCCTGTATGTCATCTCCCTGTGGAAAACGGATGATATAAGGACGTGAATGTATTGCGAATGGGCACTCAGGCAAAAAAAAAAATAACAACAACAACAAAAAAACCACCTAATTAACTGAGAAGTCAGCTTTAGAAATGTGTAATCTGTATGTTTAGATATCATTACATCTACATTTCATTGTAATGTACATGTACATGCCATGCATCTACATTTGGCAAGCGCACGGAGATGCATGTGCACACAATGCAGCCATACAAAATTCATATGAATGTAAATGACAGGGGGCACACTCTGTCTTAATGCATTCTCAATGGGTGAGCGTTTGAAATTTCACCATTTCGGCGCATGCACTTTGTGGATACATAGCTAATGCTTTCAAAAAGCCACAATCAGACGCAGATAAGCTCTTTGGAAAAGCCCATCCTGCAATCGTATAAAACTATACATTTGAAACAGTTCATTTCTTCACCAATACAGCAGCTGAAAGGGAGAGGATATTAAGTAATGTGGCTTCATCCATTATGAGCCCCGAATCTGTCAGCTGGATGGGATTCCAGGGGCCTCAGTGTCACAGACCTGCTGAACTAAACAATGCAGATCCAGAGCTGGAGAGGACAGAATGTGTGTATGAGATAGCTCATTCAGTCTGAGGGGCTGCAGGATAGAGCTGATTTCACCCTCGTTAAAGGATGCAAGAAGTGTCCAAAGGCCATTTGAAGGAAGTAGCCTATCTCAGTGCTCTTTTAAATTCTCAGTTTATACACAGATTGTAAATGTGTGTTGATTTATTTGTTGCCAAACAAATCTACACAATTTTCTATCAGCAAAAACATGCCTGGTGTCCAGACCCCATCAATTAAAAAACTGCATGTCTAAATTATCACACACTTGCCTATCAAGTTAGTAAGTCATCTCAAATAGACACTGTGTGATATACTGCAATCTATTATAAACAGGGGAATTTATTACAATTCTAATAAGAGGATACAATGTCATTAAAAAAGTGTACAGTAGTACAGTTACAGTTTTAACGCCGAAGGTCCCTTAACAGACCGACTCTGTACCTTATGAATCTCAAAGGTTCTTTACATTCAATTTCTGAGGGAAAAGTGCATTACATTTCTTGATATATTTTCATATTTTATTAGTAATAAAATAAAAAGCCAAGAGTCAAAGAGTCAGGACATTACTCTTGGAGTACATGATCTTTTACTAACAATTTTCTCTCTATCCAAAACTCTCCACTCTCAGTTGTCCCCTAAAATGTAAACACACAGCCAGCAGGCTAGCCCCCCTCCCAACTTCTTCTGTCTTTGCATATTTATCACACTTCAATGTTTCAGACCACCAAACCATTTTAATATTAATCAAGGATAACCTAAGTAAGCAAAAAATGTTTTTAAATGATAATGGCATTTATTGATGGAAAAATGCTGGTCAGCCTTATGTGACCCAATGTGAAATAGTAAGTGCCCACTGTAAATGCCAAATTCAACTGACTATTGGGTTCAGTTTTACTACCTCAAAAAAAAAAAAAACCCACAAACTTCGTCCCATGTTTGCTATAAAACAGACATGGTGGTGGTAGTGTGACAGTCTGGGGCTGCTTTGCTTCTGCAGGACCTGGATGACTTGTCATAATTGATGGACCCATGAATTCTGCTCTATATCAGAAAATCCAGTCCACCTCTGAATGGCTCAAAAGAAACAAAATTAAGGTTAAATTAAGTCCTCACTCACATTTCGAGAACTTAAACAGTCAGTTTATGTTTAAAAGCTCTCAAAAGTAACCAAATTAAAACAATTCTGCAAAGAAGAGTGGGCCTCCACAACGATGTAAAAGACTAATCACATGTTATCGCAATCTTTTGGATGCAGTTGTTACTGCCAACGGTGGCACAACCAGTTATTAGGTTTAGAGGGGCAATTACTTTTTCACATGGGTGATACGGGTGATATTAGACCAAAACTGTCCCAAATGGATAAACAGCACTTAAAGCTTTCATCTTTGAGACGGAGTCAAAAGTCTTTTGCTTCTTGTCACTGAAAAAAAATAAATAAATAAATAATAAAAAAAAAAAAATATATATATATATAAAAATGTTTGCAAATAAAATAAAGAACCTGCAAGTGCTCGTAGAACAATGGATTGACCACCCCAGAGTCCAGACCCTACTGAAAGTGTCTGGGATTACTTGGATCATGAAAAACAGAAAATGTAACTAACTTCTAAGACTAAACTTTGGATGTTTGGAAAAATATCCCTGCAGATTTCTTTGAAAAACTGAAAGGAGGCTGTCTGGCAAAAGGAAGACATACTGAAAATAATTGTTACTTGTCAGCTTTGCTATTCTCGTGGTGTAAAACTAATGAAGCAAACTTCAGACAACCAACAGGCCTTGGTTGGTCAAGTATATTTGAGGTGCATTGGCTGAACTCTGTCTTCAAGTGAGCTCTGTGTCTGATACTAACTCATTGCTCTGCTTTGGCTTTGACTTTTGACTTTTTTCAGAGGAGCCACCAGTGTAAGCATGATTTCCACTGACTGATATACATGGTTCTAAAAGGTAATCCCATTTCTGGACACTGCATTTATTTTTAAATAAATGGCATTTAAACGGTGGTCTGTTATAAACAGCTCAGTATGAACATTCATAAAATCGCTCTAAAGCTTAAAAGCCTTTTGTTTATTATGCTTTCGTGATTTGGCTCCCTTTGCTGAAAACTGATCTGTCAAGTGTCGTCTGCTGACAGCTTTATTAAACAACTCAAAACTCATTTATACACTTTAGCATTCAGGTTCTGCCTTTATTGTGGTTCTTTCATTTTTACTTGTTTGATATGCATATTTGTTCTGTGAAATACTTCAAGCAACATTTCTATGAAAGATGTTATTCAAATGAGGTTTTTATTATTATTAACATCATCATCATCATCATCATCATCATTATTATTATTATTATTATTATTATTATTATTATTATTTTGTTATTATTATTATTATAAAAAATGCACACCACTGTGTAACAGTCACCCTTCAATTCACTTCCAGTCAAAATGGTTATTAAGTACAACAAACAAAGCAGAAAATATATTTAACAGAAAAATACACAGAATCCTCAACATCTAAATAATATCAGATTCAGTGTTTTGTGAGTCCGTCTTTTGCCTTTATTACAGCTTATATTCTTTTCAAGGGACTTGCTTTTCATTTTTGAAAGAAATCTCCAGGGACGTTTTTCCACACCACCAAAGTTCAAGCTGGTTGAATCTTCAGCTTCTTATGAATCTCAAACACAGTCACTGATGTTGAGGTCTGGGCTCTGGGGTGGTCAGTCAATTGTTCTGAGAACACCAGCAGCTTCTTTGTTTGATGTGTCTGTCTCCTTTTCTCAGTGAGGTTCTTCTTGAACAGCTGCACATCCTTTCAGACCCACAGCGCTGAGTCACCTTCTCACAGTGGAAGGATGGACAGAAACCTCCGTGGACGGTTTCAGATCTGAAGCAGCTTGATTTTCTCCTCTCTCTCAAAGAGGAAAGCTTTAAGTGCTGTTTATCTGATGGGGGCAGTTTTGGTGTCTACCAGGTTTTGCAGGTGGGTGTTAGGAATCCGGGCGGCACGGTGGCATGATGGTTAGTGCTGTCGCCTCACAGTGAGGAGGGCCTGGGTTCAATTCTCTGGCTGGGTGACTGGGGTCCTCTCAGTGTGGAGTTTGCATGTTCTCTCAGGTTTCCCCTGGGTTCTTCGGTTTCCTCCCACAGTCCAAAGACGTGCAGTCAGGCCAATTGGACATGCTACATTGCCCCTAGGTGTGAGTGTGTGAGTGATTGGGTATGTCTGCCCTGTGATGGACTGGCGACCTGTCCAGGGTGTATCCTGCCTTCTGCCCGATGACTGCTGGGATAGGCTCCAGCACCCCCCCGTGACCCTGACGGAGAAGTGGCTTAGAAAATGGATGGATGTTAGGAATCCTGTTTTCTCTATAGCTTTTAATGATTTTGGAACCTTCTGATTTATTACTGATTTTCCTTTCATTTTTATTTATTTTATCTTTATACAAGTGGATTATCTTTCATCTAATGTCTTCAGAAATAGCTCCTGAAAAATGAGTAACTTGCCTGCTTTCACTAAAAATGAATAAATGATATGAAATGCGCTCTCTGACTTTTGCACAGTACTTTATATGAAAGCAGAAGGCAGTGCTCGGTTTCACAGTGAATGTTTTGGAAAATTCTAAACACTTCAGAAGTGTATTTAGTGATTGCACACACACACACACACACACACACACACACACACACACACACACACACACACACACACACACTCTCTCACAAATTATGCCAGATGCAAAGAGGTATTCAGGAAGTGCATGACAAACAAAATATTAATTATGAGGGAGACGGTATCACTTAGAATAAGCAGATGGGGATGTTTAATTGTGTTTTCCCTGAAAATATGTGTAAGCTTAATTATCTACGAATTTAATTATATGTCATTTTCAAAGTACATTAGCATAGAAATAAGACTCGGTGTTGTTTTTGTTCATATATGAAATCCAGTCGAATGAACGTAAAACACTTGTTGTTTTCCATCTCGACAAGCCGCCTCCCACTGGCTTCCGACTGTGCTTTCTAATAACCCCCAAACAGTAATTAGTTTTCTAAGACTGCACTAGATTATATACTTAGTCATGAATAGCATACATAATATTTCATGATCAAACGCGGGAGCTGAGGGAAAGTTTTTCATGGAGATAAATTGTATGGAAAGGTGACAATTGTGTGAGGCAGAAATTTAGCTGATGGATTAGATGTCCATTCCTTCGTCCAATTCCCTTATCGCTAACAGACCAGTCTAGCAACCTAAGTCTGTAATCCCCTCTCTCTCTCTCTCTCTCTCTCTCTCTCTCTCTCTCTCTCTATCTCTCTCTCACTCTCATTCTACCAATCCCACCTCAGCCTATGATCTCTACATCAGCCTTTTTCCAATGCCCCCCGTTCCTCCTGCTTATGGTAAGTTGTGCTTTCCTTTTCCCCCCATTTCATATCTCTCTCTCACTCGCTTGCTCACCCGTACGTCCTTCCCTCGCTCGCTCATTCCAGTGCCACCTCAATCATCTTATCCACACAGCCCCAGGCCTTCAGATATCACAGGGGATGGAGAGCGATTTTCTGCATTTTCTCTCTGTGTCTGGCTTCCGTACGGCCAGTCCGTCTGGGAGAGGATTAGTCCAGTGTGATTACTAGACTCTAGGGCTAACCTGACTGATGTCTAACCCTCCCTGCACGCATACACACGTACCCAGACGTGGAGCCAATGCGGGTGCTCCCCTCATCCCTCTCACAGTAACCTACTGTACGCATATAAAAAAGCTGATGTAAAGGTTTCGTTTCAAGTATAAGCATAAAGAGCATTCATTTGTATGCACTGAATATATAATAACTATTCTGCACAGTGGACAGTTTTGAGGTTGTCGCTCTGTATTTCAGCGTATTGGCATTGGAATGTCTTTACAGTGGGATAATGAGGGGTCACAATGTCTACATTGTAAATGTGGCTATTTTATTTATCACTCAGATCGACTAGTGAGTTTTATATGTGATGTTGATCATAGTAAAAAAAAACAATACTCCTACTACTACTATTACTAATCTTACTACTACTATTACTAATCTTACTACTACTTCTACTACTACTATTACTAATCTTACTACTACTTCTACTACTACTATTACTAATCTTACTACTACTATTACTAATCTTACTACTACTTCTACTACTACTATTACTAATCTTACTACTACTATTACTAATCTTACTACTACTTCTACTACTACTACTACAACAACAACAACTACTACTACTATTACTACTCCTACTACTACTATTACTAATCTTACTACTACTATTACTAATCTTACTACTACTTCTACTACTACTACTACTACAACAACTACTACTACTACTATTACTACTCCTACTACTACTATTACTAATCTTACTACTACTATTACTAATCTTACTACTACTTCTACTACTACTACTACTACAACAACTACTACTACTACTATTACTACTCCTACTACTACTATTACTAATCTTACTACTACTATTACTAATCTTACTACTACTTCTACTACTACTACTACTACAACAACTACTACTACTACTATTACTACTCCTACTACTACTATTACTAATCTTACTACTACTATTACTAATCTTACTACTACTTCTACTACTACTACTACTACAACAACAACTACTACTACTACTATTACTAATCTTACTACTACTATTACTAATCTTACTACTACTTCTACTACTACTATTACTAATCTTACTACTACTATTACTAATCTTACTACTACTTCTACTACTACTATTATTAATCTTACTACTACTATTACTAATCTTACTACTACTTCTACTACTACTATTACTAATCTTACTACTACTATTACTAATCTTACTACTACTTCTACTACTACTACTACTACAACAACAACTACTACTACTATTACTACTCCTACTACTACTATTACTAATCTTACTACTACTTCTACTACTACTATTACTAATCTTACTACTACTATTACTAATCTTACTACTACTTCTACTACTACTACTACTACTACAACAACTACTACTATTACTACTCCTACTACTACTATTACTAATCTTACTACAACTTCTACTACTACTACTACTACTACTACAACAACAACTACTACTACTATTACTAATCTTACTACTACAACAACTACTATTACTAGTCCTACTACTACTACTACTATTACTACTCCTAATACTACAACAACAACAACTACAACTACTACTATTACTAATCTTACTACTACTTCTACTACTACTACTACTACTACAACAACTACTACTACTATTACTACTCCTACTACTACAACAACAAGTACTACAACTACTACTCCTACTACTACTATTACTAATCTTACTACTACAACAACTACTATTACTAGTCCTACTACTACTACTACTACTATTACTACTCCTAATACTACAACAACAACAACTACTACTACTACTATTACTAATCTTACTACTACTCCTACTACTACAACAACAACTACTACTACTACTACAACTACTACTACTACTAGTCCTACTACTACTACTACTACTACAAATACAACTACTATTACTAATCTTACTATTACTACTACTACTCCTACAACTACTACTACTAGTCCAACTACTACTACTCCTACAACTACTACTACTATTACTAATCTTACTACCAATACTACTACAACTACTCCTACTACAACAACTACTACTGCTACTATTACTACTCCTATTACTACTACAACAACTACTGCTATTACTAATCTTACTACTACTACCCCTACTACTACAACTAATCCTACTAGTCTGACTACTACTACTCCTACTACTACTATTACTACTCCTACTACTACAACTACTACTACTATTACTAATCTTACTCCTGCTACTACTACTACTACTACTTCTACTACTACTACTACTCCTACTATTACTAATCTTACTACTACTATTACTACTCCTACTCCTACTACTATAACTACTCCTACTACTATTACTACTATTATTTCTATTAGTACACTTACTGCTACTACTACTAATAATACTAGTCCCCCCACTACTACTGTTGCTACTACTACTACTACTACTACTATTACTACTCCTTCTCCTCCTCTTCCTACTACTACTACAACTATTACTACTCCTCCTACTACTACTACTGCAACAACTACTACCACTACTATGTAACGGTTCTGAACGGGGGGCTTTGGGGGGATGCCGGGGGCAGGGGTTGAAGACAGAGAGCTTTCTTTATTCTCAAACAAAAATAACACTCGGCTTTTCAGCCTGCAAAAATAAGGCCCGGCTCGCGGGGGACTTTTCAGTGGACTTTCTCTTCACTCTGCTCAGTTGATTCGGTTTGGTTCAGCTCGGCTCGTCTAGCTTCTGCTCTCACGCCTTCATGGGCTCTCCTTCTCTCTCTGGGCTCTGCTGCGTACTGAAGGATTATAAGTAGGCTGGCAGAAACAAGGCACAGGTGAACATCATCAGCTACTTAGCCTGCTGTTTCAGCCGGACCGGCTTCTCTGTCCCACATTCGACGCTCGGCCATGCCCCCTTCTCCACATACTACGACTACTACTACTATTACTACTCCTACTACTACAACAGCAACTACTACTACTACTATTACTATTACTACTATTGCTAATCCTACTACTACTACAACAACAACTACTCCTACTCCTACTACTACTACTACTATTATTACTCCTACTACTACTACTCCTACTAGTACTCCTACTACCACTAATAATAAAAAATAATAATAATAAAAGCAAAGACCTTCAGTGTCACATTTATCTGCATATGTAATGCACAATTTATTTTTCCTAATAATGTTGTCATAATAAAAAAGTTACAGAAAACATAAATTGTGCCACAACTTTTATACAGGTTACACAGTTATGTCTATTTTTTTTTCCCAAATAAACATTCATTGTGCATTAAAATGTGCAAAGGTATGTTCTCTGTAGAGGGTTTGTTTTGTTTTAACTTATTTTCAAATCAACAAAGAAGAATTTGACTGGTGTGCCCAAACATTTGCCTTCGACGATACCTACCTGCTATTTTAAAAATTATGTAAAGTAAGTAAAAAATGTATGAAAGGTGGTTTTCATAAACACTAACCCATTTTTTCTTTTTGAATATTAACACAATATATTTGAATGTACATTAGTATGATACTAATTAGTAATAAAGCAAGTAAACATTAATAAAGGTGCTTTTATTGTGTTGAAATGCCATATCGTGGCAGTCAAGAAAGCTGCAGTTGTGTCGGTTTTATCTTAGCACAGCCATCTTTGTGGAGAGGTGTGAATAGTTTTCACAGCAGGGGTCTCACCCCTCCTCTTTCACCCCTCACTGCTCACTAACAGCTCATAGCAGAGTCATAACATTTCACACACCAAGAGCCAACAGTGTTCTAGTTGATCTGATAATTGCATTATGAATATACTGTGGTTTATTTGATAATATTATTGCAAAAAATATTCAAGTAATTTTCTTTCTACCAGCAGAATGGCCAGTAGGTGGTCCACCATTATGAACTATTCTGACTCTAGAACAGAGCATTTCTTATGAATCAGCTCTATATGACTTTGTTTACACATTTACCATTCATTACTATGGCCTGTCAGGCGGTGATATTACTACACCCACCAACATGTTTTTGCTTATTTACAATGTACTCATCTGTTGATGTTGAAGGACATAATGTTTAGTCTCTGTCTTATATGGATTTATTCATATTGCAACATGGAACTAGCCTAAGTGTGGAAATAACACTAAAGTTACATCTGATCACCTAAAATGAGGATCCATGTGTAAAAGAGCTTGTTTCTATATAATCAGTATTTCTGTATGGTTCATTTAATTTAGATATATAGTAAATGTCACAGATTTAAAGCTTCTATCTTTATAGTCATAGTTTTAAATTCATTTGCTGCTGGCAAACTTAATCCATATCCTGCACAAACTGCACTATAAACATCAGTGGCTAATCATGGCTACTACAGCCAGGCCTCCAGTTCAGGCCATCAATATCAAAGCTTGGTCAAAAAATGTACATTATTTTAGTGCTAGGCTACTGCTGTCCATTGTATTAACATATATTTTACCTTGTATGTTCCATTTTTATAGTGACTCAGTATAACAACTCATATTCAGAGTCAGTGGCATATCTAGGACTTCCACAAAGCCTAGAACTACATTGGTACCACAAAATCAGTTCAAGCCATTGTAAATCAAAATGTGATTGGCTGATTTGACTGTCATTTCCTAATCATGCTGATAAGCCATTTAATGTGTACAGCTTTCAGCTCTACATTTACATTTTTTGGCATACGCTTTTTTCCAGAGCGACTTACAGATTGATCATTTTACACAGGTAGGCAAAGGTGGTGTTAGGAGTCTTGCCCAGGGACTCTTATTGGTTTAGGGTGCTTTCCCAGGTGGGGATTGAACCCCAGTCTACAGCATAGAAGGCAGAGGTGTTACCCACTACACTAACCAACCACATGCAATAACCACCTACAAGCTCTTTGCAATAGAAAAGCTCACTTTACTGTATCTGCCTAGATACCATGTAGAAAAACAAAAGTCCGCAGTGGCAGCTCAGATGTGACAAGACTGAGGGGAAAAGAAAGTGTTAGGGTAAACCCCTGTTTTGATGGTCTTCTATTGCTTTTCTTCAAATGCTCAAAAATCTGATTGAACAATGATTGATTTCAATATTTTCAACTTTGTTTTATAACTAAAACGTAATAAATAAGAGTTTTACTACACTACTTGCAGAGTTTCCACTGGTATATATTAAATACTGTAAAGCCCACTGTAAACATTACTATGTAAACATAGTGTGAGGTTTGGTTGTGTGTATGTTCTCTCATGTTTGTTGGCTTCTATAGTGTGACTGCGCTTCAGTGAGTGTGTGACAGTGGGGAGGGTTGTGGGGGAGAAGTGAGAGAAGTCTCATGTGTGTGTGGGTGGTGGGCCGGGTTAATGATTGATGACTGTGGACTGACACACTCCCTCACACTCCTGCTGAGGACAGAGCAGCACACTGGACTGTCACAACAAGACAATATGAACAGAGGGCCGTGTGCTGTAAGGGATTCTTTCAGAAAGTGCTATTTTTTTTCAGTAAATCTAGATAAGACAAAAAAAAATTATTGTTTAACAGGAATAGGAGAATAAAGAAGAAGCTTCATTTATATATAGGGCCTTTTTCAAACCCAGGAATGCTTTGTAATAGTAACAAATTGCACAACTAACAATAAACAAAACTACATACAGTTTCCCAGGTGCCAATGGGAGGAAACACTCCAGACCACATATTCTGGACAGGAAAGAGTCCTTAGCCACGGGAGAAGGTCCTTCTCAGTCTGGGAGGTCTCATAGCTGTGGTGTAATATAGCTCCAGAGGCCAGCCCAGGTAGCTTCATAGCTAAGGTGTGGCGTAACTCAAGCATTCAAGTTAGGATGCTTTATGGTCCTTAGCTGCACGAGAAGGTCTGTCTCAGCCTGGTAGGGTATCTCAGTTTTATATAGATCATATCATAATCCTTGTAAATATCCAAATAGTCTGAATAGTGAATTGTTTTGAACTATTAAAAACACTAGTCCATATTATGATTACCATCATCATTAGAGAAATAAGTTTAACCTCAGCGTTTCATTTCAATGCATTTCACATCCAAAATGACAACAAACTGAAGTAGATTTAGAAATTAAACTCTTCAGTTATAGTTGTCATCTTACTTAATGAGTTATATAAGTTAATAAATTAAGTGTACAAGCGTGTTATTTTGCTCGTTTGGCAGATTTACTGAAAAATCTTGCTTTCTCTCTCTCTCTCTCTCTCTCTCTCTCTCTCTCTCTCTCTCTCTCTCTCTCTCTTTCTCTCTCTGTGTAAGAAGTAAAACTGAAATCTGATTTATAGTCATAGTAAACATTAATATTCCACCTTCATTGGCCGATTAATGAGTGTTTAGAATATTCCCCCCTTCCTGCAGGCCTGAATAATTCTCTGGGAGTGTTCGGCTCTAACAGTGAGCACACTATGTGTATTTAAGTGAAAACAGCAGTAAAAGGTAAGCTAATATTCACCCTCAGTGTCTACTCTTTAACACGTACGTCCCGAGGGCTTTACGGGCACAGAAAAGAAACCCAACAGAGTGGAGACAAGAAAAAGTGTTGGGAAAATAAGTTAGTGAAGCGTGAAATCATGCCTACCCCCTCTGTAATTTAGCTTCAGGATTGGGTTCACAGGCAATGATTTCAATCCCCCCCGGCACTCCTTTAATACACTATTTTAAAGTCATGCCCCTGTGCCTTATTTATCTTCAATTGTGTCTTACGCAGGCCAATATTTCCCACTGCTGAATACATTTACCCTCCTCTGGCTTGTTGTTGTAACGGGTCTCTCTCTCTCTCTCTCTCTCTCTCTCTCTTTCTCTCTCTCTCTCTCTCTCTCTCTCTCTCTCTCTCTCTCTCTCGTTTTAAACCTTATTTTTCCTTTTCTTTTCTCTCTCTCTTACTCCCTCTCTCTCCTTTCTTCTCTATCTTTCTGTTTCTCTCTCTCTTTTCATTTTAAGCTCTACCCCCCCCTTTTCTTTTTCAGATGGATTGATTTTTGTTTTGCAGGATTGTGTATGTAATGCAGAGCAGTAGATTGAGTCGATGTGATTACATCGGTCACCTCTCTCCGGAGGTTTCACGCTTGTCGCTGACCGAGGGGCCAGTGTGAGCACTGGAACTTCCCCTGGGGTCAGAGGTTAACGTAGAGCTTCACGCTTTCACTCGTTCCAGCAGAACAGACGCCACATGCGGCTTCAGACTGAAGGCCACTGCGACATACGGCTCGAATGACCAGGTAAACAGATTACTTCCATAATCTACCACAACACGGTCATGACACGGCAGAGTGTCAGCCGGAGTGGCAGGTCAGATGCGACTGGATTGAGGGGAAAAGAAAGTGTTAGGGTAAACCTCTGTTTTCATGGTCTCCTATTGCTTTTCATCAAATGCTCAAATTGCAAACTACAGAAGCTCAGTTGATCAGCAACAACATTCAAGGGCAAACCATTACTGTTAGACCTGGGCTTTCAGTTCAGGCAATACATTTTGACATTCAAACCTAGTTAGTCATCTTCTAGTCCTTCATCAGTGGTCACAGGATGCTGCCCACAGGACGCTGTTGGCTGGATATTTTTGGTTGGTGGACTGTTCTCAGTTCAGCAGTGACAGGTATTAAAAACTCCAGCAGCTCTGCTGTGTCTGATCCACTCAGACCAGCGCAACACACACTAACACACCTCCATGTCAGTGTTACTGCAGTGCTGAGAATGATCCACCACCCAAACAGTACCTGCTCTGTGAGGGTCCATGGGGGTCCTGACCACTGAAGAACAGGGTAACAGAGTATCAGAGAAACAGATGGACTACAGTCTGTAACTGTAGAACTACAGAGTGCAGCTATACAGTAAGTGGAGCTGCTAAAGCTTAAACTAATATTTGCCCCAAAACTTTTGAGTAATTTTACTTTTACTCTTACTTCAGCTTTCAATGGATTACCAGTATTATTCTAACTTTAATGATGACTTTGGCCTGAAAATGAATAAATAAAAAGGACACAAACTGCATTTAAGTCATTCTACGGAAACATACATTTTTGTGTCCCTAGCATTTACAGATATACAGTACTGTATTACACATGAAAACATGTTAGGGTTACAATTTATTTACTTTTTAACATAAAATAATATGTTATTTGAACAATTACTCAGTCTTGAGCCTCAATTTAGCAATATTGTTTTTTCAATCAATCATATAGAATTCCAAACACCACAGAAGAGCTCGTCCTCACAGTCATGTGTAAAGGGTGATGCCATATTCTGAGGTAAAAAACATGTTTTTCTGCAGTTCTAACTGTAATAATCTATACATGACTATTAAATGTGTGAATTAACTGACATAAAGAAAACAAATAAATATTATAAAACATATAATGAAAGTTGTTGTCCTCAGGTGCCGTGTCACTGGTGTTACTGCATAACAAAAAATCTCTTATTTTGAAATAAGAGTCACACTGATGACGTAACGACTTCTTTTTACCTGTTTTCTGAAGATCTATGAAGAAAAGCACATGGTAAGTCCACTGTGTCTTTTTAGTTATCAGACATTTTCTCATTTAACTCATGATTTCATAAGAAGCTTTTAGTTGAAGTCACTGGTGTGACTTACAAATGGATTCAATTACATATTTCAGTGGATATTCAATGATTGACAGTTGTCAGTTGTCAGTTGCTCTGTAGCAAATGGAATTTTCATTAAAACGGTCACTGGTGTTACTGTCTCTGGTGCCACCTTTCTTATGTGTAACACCAGTGAAGATCAGTAACACCAGTGACTCTTATGGATCGATAAAAAAGTGGACGTTTCTGTAGAATGACCCATTTTGAGAGTGTTCCATCACTACTTTTGAGCTTTTTAGGTAAGGTTGGACTGTTTAGGGTCAGGGAAAAATGAAGGACGTCTTAAAGATAAGGATATCTTTAGTGTGTCATCAAAAGAAAGTGATACCTATATCAGTATCCCAGGCATGGACATGTCCGTGCTCCAGCAGTACTCTTTGTGTGACCTGAAGGCCATAAAAGTGACAAGACAAGTAAGCAATGCTCCAAGCATTTCACCAAAGAGCTCTTCACAGTCCATGTCCCAGGCTGGGTTTGCTGCTTCATAAAGACGACAAGAAGGGACAGTAAACAAAATGAGGCCAGCCTCCATTAGACCCCCAGACCACTCTAAACGTGCACTCATCACTGCTGTAGTGCAGTAAAACTTTCTACATTGTTCTTCTCTGTAGTCTCATTCTATGAAGCGTGTGGTTACAGTGGCTGAGATGGCTTCATGACTTCAGGCAAGGCCTAGCGGGTTAATATGAAACGCTGCAAGGTGTGGGTTTACACTAAAGTCCTAATGCCACTGAAATACTTGAATTACAGTTAATAGCATTCTGAGTGGCAGTCAATCGATACCAACAATGCAAATCATCAAGCAGACTTTTTATTATGTGTCGCCATTCTCTCTCTTTCAAAGGGACCCTGATCAATAGTCCAATAATCCAAACTGTTTCAGGATTTGCTCCATTGATTTTAATTTGTAATTGTCCTAATGTGTGTATCTAAGCCTAGTAATAGAAAACCCAATCGGTCATCTATTCACTGCTGCTCCCCTTACTTTATCTTCTTCAAACAGGCATTGCTAATGATTGTAATAAAGCACTGGCTCTCAGTCTCAGTATGTGAAAAAGGTAAAGACTTTGCATGTGTTTAAAATGATAATTTGGCAGTGAAACAAATGTATTCAATGTTTCTCTTTCGGCTTATGTAGTCAGCCACAGCCAACACTGTAAAAAGTGGCTTGGCACATTCACCTAAAAAATTACTTCATGTGGTAACAAGCAATTAAACGAATATTTATTCAGGTTGTGCAAAACTAGTTAATTTACTTGTTACTGCATGAAGTAATTTTTTTAGTTTGCTTCTTTAGCTTTGCTCTGGAGCTTTGAGGCTAATATAGAGAACTGTACAAAAGGTAGAGACCACTATTCATTTGTTTACTTTCTGATCAAAACAGCCATTAGATAAAAAAATATCATTTGAATATGATTAGATAAAATAATCCACTTGCATAAGGAAGGGCGATGTCAAAGGAAAATAACTGAATAAAGGAGCTCTTAAATCTTAGCCTCCCAACAACTGTGCAGGACCAAGTAACCCATCAAAACTGTCACCAACAGATGAACAGTACTTACTTAATGGACTGCCCACCCCAGTATACAGACCTGAATTGTTGAATGGGATTATTGGGATTATTTGGACCATAAGACACAGAAAATGCCACCAACTTCTAAGACCCATCTTTGGAAATGAGAAAACAAAAATCCTTCCAAGTGTGCTGGAAAGAATGTAATAAAAGGTGTAGGGTGGAATTCCCAGTTTAAGGGGTGTTTTCTATGATTTAGCCAACTGCTTCCCTAAATTATCACACAATTGTCTAATAAGTAAGTAAGTCTGTTAAGTAGTCTCAATTAGACTTACTAATGTGACATTATATGGTGCCATGTTATGCATAAAAAATGGTAAAAGTAGATTGAATAGCCAATAGAAGCACAAATGCCTGAATTATACCTATTTGTCAATCACTTCTGTCCATTTTTTTGTAGAAAACGGTCACGCAGTTCAAGCAAGGCCATTTGAAATGTCTTAATGACATAGTTTGAGATAAACGTGTAATGATGTAGGCACCCAGTTTGCACACTGGGCTATAAGCCTCCATCACTTGTTAGCTACATTACCCACACAACTCCACTGTGAACCTAAAACAGCAAACTTTTGTCTTGGCTGGCTGAATACGTGTGCATGAAGGGTAGAATTGGGTAAATTAGTTTTATTTATTTATTTATTTTTGCAGAACTGCCGCTTTAAGAAAGCCATCAGAAAGGCCATTTTCAGTGAGGGCAGCTATGCGAGAGTGACCCAGCTACATTTGAACATCATACAGCTCAGGGGAGCAGTAACTGGTGCTATGCATAGACAGATAAATATGGCCCGTGCTGCTTTAGCCAAGCTGTGTTCTGCTTTTCTCCCGCAAGACCAGGCTGACCAGGTTCCATGGTGAGTTTTATATGACACTGCTGCTGAAATGCTGCTCTGTTCACGCTGTTTCAGCAACAGCAGTGAGGCCAGAAAACTGGCCTGTATTGAATGGCAGAGATTAGCTCCAGTGTGACACATGAAGACTGAGAAAACACATCGGCCCCTCATGTGTATTTCACCGTAGCTGAATCGGACCCTCTTGCAGTTTCACGAGAAAACCGAGGACATGCCGTTCACTTGCCATTCAATTACACATTAATGCAAAGGCCCAGCACTAATACACCAAGACTGAAAATTCTATATTTGATTTGATTAATAAATTTGAGGGAATTTAATTCTTGTGTAAAGGCTACCCAGAGAGAGCTCAAATATTTCTTCCCATGCTCTGTGCTCCCCAATGAAATTCAAATTGAAATCTTGGAGTTTTTTTTTCCCCCCCTTGAACTCATCAGCTAGTGGAAATTACCAAGAGCTGATAAAGTGCGTTTAAATCCAAATGACTTTAAGCACACACAACAGAAAAAAATAAGATAAACATCATTTTTCCCCTCAAGCTGCAAACATTTTGCACTGCGGAATAAGCAGTAAATGTTCAGTAAACAGTGAGTATAATTACCCAAGATGAATGAGAAGAGCATCCACAACATCATATGGATATGGACATTCATTTGGTGTGTGCATATATGCTTTGAATACAGCAGGGTCCAAAAGTCTGGATCCACTAATAAAAACATATGTGGTTCATATTTTATCAAAAGCGATCACAGACTTGCACTCAATTGACACTTTTCTTAGCTTTTGTTCACAGTTTGGCAATCTCCATACCTCAGCACCATCAAGCATCTGCATTTGGGTATTAGAAAAGGGAAAAAAGCAAAATATACCACAGATCTCAAGACTGTCTGAGCTGCTCTGAAAGAGAACTGGAATAATTTAGCTTCTCCTGTTCTGCACAAACTTGCAGAATCAATGTTACAAAGTTCAAGCTGTACCGAAGACTTTCAATAAAAAAATAATAAAGACCTTGTCTGAGGAATGCTTAGTATTTATTATTGGTTTTTGAAAACAGAAAGTACATTCTGTTTGACCTGCATTGCATCAAAAACAGTACAAAAACTAAATATTTTATGTTTTACTTTATGAACTTCACTGTTTTTCTTTATAGATACAAGTTAATTCTAAATTCCTCTGTCACTTAGATCCATGCCCCAGTGATGAACTCACTTAGATCTTCTCCTCTGAGTCACTGAGATCCATGCCCCAGTGATGAACTCACTTAGATCTTCTCCTCTGAGTCACTGAGATCCATGCCCCAATGATGAACTCACTTAGATCTTCTCCTCTGAGTCACTGAGATCCATGCCCCAATGATGAACTCACTTAGATCTTCTCCTCTAAGTCACTTAGATCCATGCCCCAGTGATGAACTCACTTAGATCTTCTCCTCTGAGTCACTGAGATCCATGCCCCAGTGATGAACTCACTTAGATCTTCTCCTCTGAGTCACTGAGATCCATGCCCCAATGATGAACTCACTTAGATCTTCTCCTCTGAGTCACTGAGATCCATGCCCCAATGATGAACTCACTTAGATCTTCTCCTCTGAGTCACTGAGATCCATGCCCCAATGATGAACTCACTTAGATCTTCTCCTCTAAGTCACTTAGATCCATGCCCCAGTGATGAACTCACTTAGATCTTCTCCTCTGAGTCACTGAGATCCATGCCCCAGTGATGAACTCACTTAGATCTTCTCCTCCGAGTCACTGAGATCCATGCCCCAGTGATGAACTCACTTAGATCTTCTCCTCTGAGTCACTGAGATCCATGCCCCAATGATGAACTCACTTAGATCTTCTCCTCTAAGTCACTTAGATCCATGCCCCAGTGATGAACTCACTTAGATCTTCTCCTCTAAGTCACTTAGATCCATGCCCCAATGATGAACTCACTTAGATCTTCTCCTCTAAGTCACTGAGATCCATGGCCCAATGATTAGATCTTCTCCTCTAAGTCACTTAGATCCATGCCGCAATGATAATTTCATTTATATATTTTCTTTTAAATCACTTAGGTCCATACCCCAGTTTACAAACCCACTTAGATCTTTTCCTCTAAGTCACCTAGATCCATGCCCCAATGATGAACTCACATAGGTCTTTTTCTCTAAATCACTTGGACCCATGCCCCAAAGATGAACCCACTTAGATATTTTCCTCTTTAATCTTTTTCTTTAAGTCCCTTGTATCCATGCCCTGATTTATGAACCCACTTAGATCTTTTCCTCTAAGTCACTTAGACCCATGCCCCAATGATGAACCAACTTAGATCTTCTCCTCTGAGTCACTTGGATCCATACCCCAATGATGAACCAACTTAGATCCATGACCCAATTTCCTTTGATCTTTTCCTCTTACAATTTTCATCTAAAAAGGAAGTAAAGTGAGAATTCTCAGCATTTTTCATACAAGCCACAGTAAATATAGGATGTTGTATAATTATATTATATACTTGTCTGAAAGCATCTGCTCTGATATGATTCTCCACCCATTTATTCAGGTTTTAAAAGAACTAGTCTTTCAATTTGTCACTCATCTGTGTGTATGACCTTTTGTCCTAACACTGTATAAAAACCAACATGAGATTGTTTATAGGAATGTAGTCAGTGTGTGCTTTTAAAAGCAAAAAAGGGTGCGAATCAGAGGCTGCGCAGAAGACCTGTTATCTGCAGCACTGTTTCTCTGCATTTTCTCACGGCTCCAGACAGATGTCCCTCAAACTTTACAGTAAAGGCTAGGCAGCGCGTCAAGGGACATATTTCCATTATACAGCATCAGTGCAAGCTCGACTCAATTCTATTTCAGGGCCCTACAAACTCCCCAGGGTGTGTGAACAAGTTCACACACACACCAGGATACAAATTGTACTGTAGCACTGCACATTATTAACAGCCTGACTGTACAGATACCATCCTTGGTATGTATGTACACCATACCCAGTTGCTTGGATTCAAAAATATTTGGATGTGATATGATCAAATGGCTTGCTTTTGATTTCATACTGCTTCAGCAAAGCAAGGCCATTAGATCAGCTATATGTTCTCAGATTGTCATAGACTTGCATTGCTTTTCAGAGTTTTTCTTTAAGATATGCCTTAGAATATAATGTATTTGTTGTTGTTGTTGTTTCTGCAGGGCACATTGGATCATGCAAAAGTATTTGTTTTATTTGATTTGTGTTGGTACGGTTAGGGGTGCCTTGAAGCCAATACTGGTTATGGGTATTGGGCTGATACTGTGCTTATTTACTCATACTTGTACTCATAAAATACATTAATACCAATATTCCAATGCCAGCTGTGACATAAGCCAAGTGTAGCTACCGCACTAATGAACAAGCGCCATGAAGGAGGCTCTGCTCACACAGAGAAGAGTTACTGACTCTGTGACAGTTGGACACAAAGCCGTCGGCCATTTCAAACATTCAGCCTTGACAGAATCTCGCGAGGAATATTTTTAAACACACATTCAAACACAATCACAACCACAACTTCAATAGGGGTGGAGACACGCCGGCCAATTAAACAGGGGAGAAAATGCTGACTTTACTGCGTTTGACTGAGTACAACAGTGAAGTATACATGTTTAATATGCTGCAGAGAGACTGTATCGTCCTACCTTGTACATCACTGCCCAACTTTTAGCTTCAGTGCACAGTGTTAGTGGTGCTGCTCAGTTTCTCAGCCAGTCTGCTCTGTACTCTGTTCACAGTGTGTTATTTTGCATGAAAACAGCTTTATTCAAAACTGTAGCTTTTTCTAAACACTGCTTTACGCATGTAAATCTTAGGCTATGTCTGTACATGATGGTCTACACAAATGTACAGTGCGGGTAATTTCTCCAATCATACCGTGTATGTCTGGCTTTAGAGGACATTCAACTACAGCTCACCCAGCCAAACAAAATGCTCCCAACAAGATGTGATTTCCTCGGATGCGTTAGCCTTGGGTGTGATTCCTGCTGTTGCTGTGTTACAAAGACTGCAGGTGAAAGAGAGAGCCAAGGAGCAAAACTATGATTTTGACTTATAGCTGTACAGAGCTCCACTCAATCCAAGGTAGATAATGTAGCAGAGCTAGCTAATGCACTTCATTTAAAATCAGCTAGATTTTAATCATTCATGTGTAAGTTACATTGCATTCCTTTATATTAATATTCCTTTAAATTAATCAGTGTGGTATTGATGAGGATTTTTAAAAAATTGCTGCTGTCGGAACAAAACCTCGTTTTTTGCTTCTCCTGTGAAGTTATCATTTTGGAGAGGGTTTGTTCCAACAGCAGCGATATGTACTTGTTCTCATACTTGGTCTGGGGGGAAAAAAAAAAAACCAAACTCTTATTGATGCATTCCTAGTTACAGTAAGGCCAACATCACTCTCATCTCTGCGGGACTGCAAACATAAGTTATGTGCATTCACACAAATGCATTCACTGCAAATCCTATTTAACAATTACAAGATAATTTACAATTTTTTTATAGTTTTTTTTTATTCTACACTTTTTAAGCTACTTGTAGTAAGTTATACAGAATACTGAGGTTATGTGTCCATATGTCGAAATGATGGATCAGACAGCCTACATTAGATTACATAAGTGATAAAATTTTTACACAGATAAGTAAACATGAACTTGCCACAGCCCATAAACTGAGTACAATTGCAGGAAAATGCAGTACATCTCAGTATTTTTGTTATATCTGTACGGTTTATGAATATGCTTATATTCATGTTACAGTGCAGTAAGACAGTACCAATATGACGGCCAAGTGGATTCATGTCACTGTGTATTTTGTGATGTAATCAGCAAGCGAGTGCTCTGTATGTATCTATGGTTTTTCCTCCATTCAGTGCACATCTGTAACAGAACCATCGGTAATAGAAAACAAGCAAGCAAGCAAAGTTTATATATATATAGGTCCTTCTCAAAAAATTAGCATATTGTGATAAAGTTAATTATTTTCTGTAATGTACTGATAAACATTAGACTTTCATATATTTTAGATTCATTACACACAACTGAAGTTGTTCAAGCCTTTTATTTTTTTTATATTGATGATTTTGGCAAAAAAGTAAAGAAAAAACAAAAATCTCAAAAAATTAGCATATTTCATCCGACCAATAAAAGAAAAGTGTTTTTAATACAAAAAAAGTCAACCTTCAAATAATTATGTTCAGTTATGCACTCAATACTTGGTCGGGAATCCTTTTGCAGAATTGACTGCTTCAATGCGGCGTGGCATGGAGGCAATCAGCCTGTGGCACTGCTGAGGTGTTATGGAGGCCCAGGATGCTTCAATAGCGGCCTTACGCTCATCCAGAGTGTCTTGCGTCTCTCAACTTTCTCATCACAATATCCCACAGATTCTCTATGGGGTTCAGGTCAGGAGAGTTGGCAGGCCAACTGAGCACAGTAATACCATGGTCAGTAAACCATTTACCAGTGGTTTTGGCACTGTGAGCAGGTGCCAGGTCGTGCTGAAAAATGAAATCTTCATCTCCATAAAGCTTTTCAGCAGATGGAAGCATGAAGTGCTCCAAAATCTCCTGATAGCTAGCTGCATTGACCCTGCCCTTAATAAAACACAGTGGACCAACACCAGCAGCTGACATGGCACCCCAGACCATCACTGACTGTGGGTACTTGACACTGGACTTCAGGCATTTTGGCATTTCCTTCTCCCCAGTCTTCCTCCAGACTCTGGCACCTTGATTTCTGAATGACATGCAAAATTTGCAAAAAGTACTTTGGACCACTGAGCAACAGTCCAGTGCTGCTTCTCTGTAGCCCATTTCCAGCACACGCCTGTGCACGGTGGCTCTGGATGTTTCTACTCCAGACTCAGTCCACTGCTTCCGCAGGTCCCCCAAGGTCTGGAATCGGCCCTTCTCCACAATCTTCCTCAGGGACCGGTCACCTCTTCTCGTTGTGCAGCGTTTTCTGCCACACTTTTTCCTTCCCACAGACTTCCCACTGAGGTGCCTTGATACAGCACTCTGGGAACAGCCTATTCGTTCAGAAATTTCTTTCTGTGTCTTACACTCTTGCTTGAGGGTCTCAATGATGGCCTTCTGGACAGCAGTCAGCTCGGCAGGCTTACCCATGTTTGCGGTTTTGAGTAATGAACCAGGCTGGGAGTTTTTAAAAGCCTCAGGAATCTTTTGCAGGTGTTTAGAGTTAATTAGTTGATTCAGATGATTAGGTTAATAGCTTGTTTAGAGAACCTTTTCATGATATGCTAATTTTGTGAGATAGGAATTTTGGGTTTTCATGAGCTGTATGCCAAAATCATCAGTATTAAAACAATAAAAGACCTGAAATATTTCAGTTGGTGTGCAATGAATCTAAAATATATGAAAGTTTAATTTTTATCATTACATTAGGGAAAAGAATTAACTTTATCACAATATGCTAATTTTTTGAGAAGGACCTGTATATATATATGTAGCACTTTTTATGACAGTTGTTGTCATTAAGCAGCTTTACAGAAACAATCAGTATTACAGAAAGAAAAAGCAAAGAGAAAATCCGGGTCCGAGCCCCCATGAGCATCGGCGACTGTGGCAAGGAAAAACTCCCTAAGAGCAAAAGGAAGAAACCTTGAGAGGAACCAAGACTCCGAAGGGGAACCCATCCTCCTCTGGCCAACACCGGATAGCAAACATTGTTAGTATAAAGTATTATAGTACGAAGTGGGAAAAACAGGTGGGGCAGTGGTTAAAACACACAGGAAGGAAGGAAAAAGCTACATTTAGGGATGACTGTAAACATACACACTGGCCTTTCCAGGGTGCCTAGATTGGGCAGAAAGCAAAAAGCGATGCAGGCATTCTGATAAATCTCCTCATTCGAATGATTCACTGAAACATGCAGCAAGCGCAAAAAGGAATTACTCGCATGCCAACACATTATGCTCCATAATGGCCAATGCATATTTCTTCGTGTGCAGCGAATGTGTCCCCATCTAACATTCGATTTTATTTAAATGTGTGAATGCAAAGCCATTAATAGAAATTAAGTGCCAGCGAGAGCAAGCGAAGGGAGACTACTGCGGGGGAATGAAATGGCTGTGGAAGATGAATAAGTTGGGCACAGAAGAGCGCCTCCACTGATTGGCATGGAAATGTGCTGTTTATGCGAGGTAACAAATTAATGTGGAACGCCGGACATTTCAGAACTAAAGTAACAGAAAGGAGCCAGTCTGGAATGAGAAACTTATTTGCAGTCAAGCTGAATTGAAATGCTCTGGAGAAACTCTGAGCTGATGGCGTAGGGTTAAGGGGTTTACTGAGAAGCATGGCTGAAATCCACTAGCACGATTCAACAAGGCTACGCAAAATCTTCATCATTTTAAACATTTGAATGATTCCACTGTTGATCTTTTAACAGCTGTATGCTGTCTGTGAAACATTTTGGGACACCTTGCTGTTACATATCAGTAAAGGAGGCAGACGAGGGAGGAGGATTCAAGTAAGAGTTGGTTTCATTGCAGCCCAGATTACTATTTGGAGCCATAGAACAGGCAGAAGACAAATTAACAAAGGAATTGGTGAAAATAACATGGAGCAGGAAAAGAAAGAAGAGAACAAAATGCCAAGAATAGACATTTCTAACAACATATGAAGGACATGCAATGAACAGTGGGAGACAAACACCTGTAAACACGCTGTAAACAGACCAAAAACTCCTGGGAACAGTGACGACTGGGTGGAGTTCCAAACCAAGAACAGGTGAAGAGGATAACAAGGGGGTGGAGCTTAAAAAACAGAAGAGTGGAGCGTGGGGGGTGCGGGGGTGGATGGTGCAGTACAGATTTGTCATTTGCAAACTTTTAGCTGAACTTTGGGGACCGACTCACATTAAGGACACGTTTTTTTTTATTATTAAGTGAATTCAAGTCAAAGTTTATTATATAAAGCACTTTTTACAACAGGTGCTGCCACAAAGCATCTTTATGGAAAATCCAGACCCACGTTTTTAATTATAATTGCCTGAGCCACTGACTTACTGACTTACTGACTTGCCTAAATAAAGTGGAATGCCCATCAGTAGAAGGAGAAACTGAAGATGGTGTGACTCTTGGAAATATTCTAAGATTTATGTTTTATTTTTGCTGTTGATGCTCCCGACATAGTCACAGACTTCAGGGATGAATACATTTTGAATGAGAAGTTTTGCATCAAGGTCAACTTTAGTGGACTTTGACATACAAATCTGCATCCTTGGCCAATAGGGCTAAGGTGTTGGCTTTGCTGACCTCTAAAGGGACAGCATTTTATAGCACAGAACCTCTAAAACAATGGAAATGCTAATTTACCCCATGTCTAAACACAAACGTTTTACCATTTCATCACCACTGGCTATTAAAAACACATGAAAGAGTGGCTGCATGTGCAGTAAGGAGACTGTATTATTTTTACGTTAGCTCCATGACTAACTGAAGCTGCACATTTTACATGTACAGCATTTAGCAGTTGCTCTTATCCAGAGTGACTTACAAGAAGTGTTTGGTCTGTCTAGAGAAAGTATCTTTGCTGGTTACCAATAGATTAGAGAGAAAGCCAGTCCTGAGCTCAGATACTGCTAGAAACAAAAGTCACTGTAGATACCCAGAAAAAAGAACAGAGTTGAGCACAGAAACTCTGTGTCGTACAATACAATACAGTAAACTACAGTACACAGTGCATTCAACAATACAGTAAACTACAAAACACAGTGCTATACAATAAAATATGATATACAAGTGGAGCACAATATACTGCAAACAATACTTAATTCAATGCTCATTTAAGTGCTGTGTAAACCCAGTTATCAATTTTTTTAGGGAGGACAGGGACGATTGAATGTGCAGCACTATATTTTATGAGTATTTAATTGCCTGATACATTACTATTTATGTTTAGCAAGTTAGATAACTTGCTAGCTGCACCAACTTGAAGGATTGGGGTGTTATGTCAGTGGCTCCTTCAATTTTTGCAGCATTTGTTTAACATCATTTAAGTCAAGTTACTGCCGACCAATAACAAACTGAAAAGCTCAGTGTCCCTATATTTTGAAGTGGTACTGCACTTCTGTTCAAAGTGCTGTCTTTATTCTTTTAACACATTCACCATCCTCAGAAGCTCCCCGCTTTGGTGGACAGACAGCTGGAGCTGGGAGATGTGGAGGACGCGGTCGCGTTCTCATTAATCTCCAGTGGCCGCATGCTGACGGGGCTAGAGGAGACGGGCGGCTGATGGAGGGTCCAGAGAGACCCCCGCCCGGCCCGGCCCATGTCACACAGATTCCACACTTGTCTGGCGGCGTGGCTGAAAAATGAACGGGCCCGCAGTTAATGAGAGGACTGGGTAATTTAGACCCCTGCTAATGTGCTTAATGCCAATTAATCATCTCCAGCGAAGGTGTCAGGGAGATTACCGAGAGGGAACTGGATCCTCTGGCAGGACGCTGAGGGGCTGGGGCATGCTGTGAGGGGGAAACACTGGCACTCCAGGCTCTGTAGGGGGCAACGGTGAGCCGTGAAACGGAGATGCTGGAGCCATCATTCCAGCTAGAAATAAATACCTCAAGGAAGAGGCGCTTTGGCTGTGTTTTATAGCGCCCATTCTGTGCTCTTATTTCAGTCATGAATCAACTGCAGCTCAGGAAAAACAATGCAACGTGATATGGATTTGCTCCCTCGTATTTTGATATGATAAATTATTACTGTCATGTAAGTCAAAGCAAGACAATAGTTTTGTTTTTCGTCCTCTCTACTTCAGCGACTGTTGGGATAAATCTCTGATCTGGCCTTAATCTAGAGCTGATGGAGATACTGCACACCTGAGTGCACAGAACGAATAATGTCACCTGAATGGAATGTGTGAAATGTCCAATAAAGCATAATCACCCTAATTCTTCAGATTCAGGACTCCCCCAAATAGGATCATTAAGCCCAACACATGCCCATCAAAAGTTTAGAGAGACCTAGACCTAGACCTAGCTTTTCAAAATAAGTACAAATGAATAACTTAATGTAAAGACCGGCCAATTAGAGAGATTTAGAGATTAATAATAAAAAAATAATAATAATAGTCCCACTACAAAATACATTTAGAAGGATTTATGGACCATTCTACTGACATAGTTCAAACTGCTTAAAAAAGTCCATTTTTTTGTTGTCGATTTCTTTTTAAAGTTGAAAGTTGAACGATTTAAATTTCTAATGACATACATAAAAAAAAACTAATGTCAATACTGTCAATACCGAAACACAGAGTTTCAGTCCATAGGAGGAGTTTTATTTTACACCCAAGTTGAGTATTTAGATCCCACTGTTTTGAAAGAAATATGTCCAAAAGCCTGAAAACCAGTGGTCTAAAACACCACAACACACTTTCTTCTGAAATTAAGTACACGTTTTGTACTTTAATGGAAAACATTATGATTTTATGCGTGTGTGGCTGTTCAAAGTTGTGTTTGTTAATCATATACTGGCCAGTGGTTTTAAGTTCCTCATCGTTTACTGTTCTGGTGTGGACACTGGACCCAAGAATGTATGTTCACATTTCATACAAGCACAGTGACAGACATTAATATGAATGTCTGCACTGATTAAAGAGGATGTTAAGTGATTCAGGGGTTTAATTTATTGCAAACAGACAAAAAAAAGAGGTTTTGACAGGTATGCAGCTCCTCTGAACCAGCATCCACCACTCAAGACAGAGATGAAGTGAAACACTCTTCAGTCAGTGTGTTGTACGTGAAGGCCGGGCTCAAGTGTGAACCTTTTGGCTGTTTTCTTCTCTTCCACTGTAACCTGCTCAAGTTTCATCTTCCTGTCCTCGCTATAGGCTCTTCCTTACCATCTCCACCTCGTATCTGCCCCTCATTATCTGCATTCCACTCACACACACACACACACACAGACCAGAGCAGGTATGAATCCCGTCATGTGACTCTCATGGTATTTACTGTACATTGCAGGCCTGCTCATCTTATGCACACATACAAACACAGCACAGAACAAATGCTCCTTATTGCAGTGTGGATGCTTGGAATGGCCTCATTCACCAAAGAAATGCAAAGCTGATGAACATATGAGCAAAAACAATGTTCAATTCTCCAAACCTGGTTAACAATCACAATCTGCATACACAGCCATCGGGGGCTTTTCAGTGGCTTTAAACAAAGACCTTGTTTTCCGTCCGCCAACTCAATGATAGTGAATAGAAAGACTTTTATGCACATTAAATGTGACTTTCCAAAAGTATGTACCACTTGGGTGGAAATACTTGAATCTATCTCTTCACCGACTGATACTTACTTCCCTGTGTTCCTGATCTTGACCCTGTTTAAAGATATCTCAAGATTGCACATCGTGGAAGGGACCTGTAATGTACCACGACTGGCTGACTTGACAGTAGCAAAATATTCATCATCCGATGTTGGACACCCTAACAATCTGTGCACACACCGTTGGCTTTATACACTCATGATCATCCTCTATCTGGAACTATTATCCACAAGAATTAACCATTCAGGCCCAAGAACTCGTCATGCATGGAATGCTGGAATAACTAATTTGCCTTTAGCTTGTGACAGATGTGACCTAAGTTTCAACTGTCCTGTATGTACTCCAACTGTGCTGTATGGATAATTATGTTGGAATGTCACATATAAATGACACACTGCATCCAAACTTATGATGCACTCAGCACTGCAGCTATCATACTTACAGTATATTATAGTGCAGTTTACTTACAGTATATGTATATGAATAAAAATAGACCACTTAGCGACCCTGAATCACTCAGGGTCCCTGGGCTTCAAGCCAGGAAAACCTGTAAATTAAATGGCCCCTGCTCCTCAAGATATGCTATTAACAATAGTTTGGAAAAAGAAATCTGTCAAATTAAAGCAAAATCTGCACTTCCTACAAAAGAAGACACTCAAACCTTACAGATATGTAAACCACCTATTAGCTGAACAAGTTTAACATGCTTTTTTCCCCAATTCCCCAGCCTAATTTGGTCATGGCCAGTTACATCTGCTATAAAAGTTTCAGTTACATTTTATATTTGTGGCATATGGCGATGCTCTTATCCATCATTTTACACAGGTAGGTGAAGGTAGTGTTAGGAGTCTTGCCTAAGGACTCTTATTGGTATAGTGTAGGGTGCTTGCCCAAATGAGGGAGTGAACCCAAATCTGCAGCATAGAAGGCCACCAACAACCACCTCTTCTTATCTCCTCCTACCTCCTACAGAGGTGTTATCCACTATACACCACCAACAACCACCTATTATCTCCTCCTACATTCTACAGAGGTGTTACCCACTATACTCCACCAACAACCACCACCTCTTATCTCCTCCTACATTCTACAGAGGTGTTACCCACTATACTCCACCAACAACCACCACCTCTTATCTCCTCCTACATTCTACAGAGGTGTTACACACTATACTCCATCAACAACCATCTCCTCTTATCTCTTCCTGCAGAGGTGTTACCCACTATACTCCACCAACAACCATCTCCTCTTATCTCCTCCTGCAGAGGTGTTGCCCACTATACTCCACCAACAACCACCTCTTATCTCCTCCTACCTCTTCCAGGGTGTTACACACTATACTCCACCAACAACCACCACCTCTTATCTTGTCCTACCTCCTACAGAGGTGTTACCCACTATACTCCACCAACAACCATCTCCTCTTATCTCCTCCTACATTCTACAGAGGTGTAACCCACTATACTCCAGGCTTCCTCCAAGACATGAAGTGCAACCACATCTTTTCAAGCTGCTGCTAACACAATGTTATTGGAGATGAATGGCAATGATAGGCAATTATACTGTCTTGGACTCCAGGCAAAGGATGACTGTTGCATCATCAAGGATCAAGCTCATGATCTCCTGAGGTCAATGCTGCTCAGGGGACCCTCAATATGTACTTTAGACAATAGCCCCTCCCAGTCCTGTCCAAGTGTTCGTGTTGTGTTTTGGTCTAGTCCACGTGTTCTTTGTTTTGGTTTCCTAGTCTGGCCCCTTGTTTTGTGACTCCACCCCTGATTATTCTCACCTGTGTTTCCACCTGTGTCTTGTAAACCTTCGTTAGCCCTCTTGTATTTAAGCCTTGTGTTTTCCTTAGTCTAGTGCTGGTCTTTCTTCTGGTTGTACTGTTTGATCATGTTGGATGTATTGTATTTTCGTGTGTTTGATGTCATTTGATTCAGTGTTAATTTCGTCATGTCTGTCCCTCCTGCTCTCCGTATTGGATACCTGAAACTAGACCGTTTTGACCATGACCCTAGATTTGCCTATAATAAATCTCACTTATCTCAGTGTATGCGTCCACCTCCTCGCTCCCTGGCGTTACAATAGTTTTGAAAAGAAAACTGTCATATTGCTATTTAGGCAAAACCTGGTCTTCACACCAAGGAAGAAACTGTGAATGTGAAAACTGAATGTTGAACTTATACGTAGTGGGTATTTGGCAGGTATTTTTTCCTTTCTTCAGATGGTACTGTACATGCACTTCACACAGCCAAGTACACTACTCTGCTGTATAAACAAGTGTACCTGTAGTTCAGATTCACAAATATGGCATGCACTTGCATGCTATTTTTTATTTATTTGTGAGTGATTGTCAGGTCTGTAGGCATTTTACATGCAAAGGGGCAAAAGAATAAGGCAGGAAGTGCCCTGAAACTCGAGGGCTCTCCAGGGAGGCTAGGTGATGAGAGAAGCAGATTTTGCAGCTCTGCAGGTGAATTCACAGTGAACCAAGCAAAGCCTTACAGAGCCTTTATTCAGAGCCTTTATTCAGAGGAAAAGAACATCTCTCTGTCTGTCACAGGTGCATTCATGTACATACCCAAGCACACATTATACAGAAGATCTGAGAAACGTGAGTATGTAAAAGTATGACATTACTTTCACATGTTTTCATGAAAAGATGGCTGAGAAAAAAAAATTGTGTTCAATGGACAGAAAAAGCCGGCCGAGCAACAAAGAACATCACAGGGAACGAGGAAAAAGAAAGTAGAGAAAAAAACCCACATTCTTAAAAATAAAGGTGGCAAAACATTTTTTGTGGCTAATACGGTAGAAGAACTACTGGTTTCCTTAATATATTTATGTATGATTAAATTAACACTGTTCTTGTGTGTGAAACATTGTGATTGTGTTGAGCTGCTAATGAGCAATGATGTGTGAAAGGGGAGGAGTGAGAACCCCCTGCTGTGAAAACAGTCCACACCTCTCCACAAAGGACGGCTGTGCTGAGATAAACTGCACATTTCATCAAATCAAAAAAATACAGACTTACAGGCTCAACTAGATTTCAATAATTCCATAAATGGATTGCCTATATTTGTGTTTATATTGTATACATTTTAAAGAAAAATAAAAGCAGTTGAGGGAGCACTAAATCAGGCAGAAATTGTATTTTATGGCTGCAGTGAATTTACTGGAACCATTTACCACACATGTTTATGGAGCCCTGCTGGTGACATCCTGTATAAATTAAAATAATGCATGGCCAGGACTTGGTAAGGCATGGGAACAAGATAATTAAGTCATGGCCACAAGATAGTAATGGCCTGCTGTTAGTGTGTGTGTGTGTGTGTGTGTGTGTGTGTGTGTGTGTGTGTGTGTGTGTGTGTGTGTGTGTGCGTGTGTGTATGTTTGTATATGTGTGTGTGAGGGTGGACAACATGGACAGGCTGCTGACTGGCTACAGCTGCTAAAGGAGAACCCTACACTGACCACTTATAATATTTTAATCATCTATATAAATTGTTATGGCATGGGAACAAGATAATTAAGTTGTGGCCACAACTTAGTGAGGCATAGAATAGAGGTCCTAATGCATGATCACGACTTAATAAGGCATGGGAGTGAGTAAGGCGTGATCTTTTTGCCATGCCTTACTAAGTTGTGGCCACAACTTAATTATCTCATTCCTATGCTTTACCTAGTCGTGGCCATGCATTTTTTATTTTTATTTATATGGGATGTCACCAGCAGGGCTCTGTACTTATTCATTTTTTTTTTACTTACTGGATTCAAACTATTTTTTTCTGCCCAATTTAGTCATGACAAAATCTACCCACTTGTTAGGTCTCCAGTCACAAGATGCTACCCAGCTGGGAGAGCTAATGCTGGCAGAGGCATCCTCTGAGACACATGAAGCCCCACTGCATCTTTTCAGACCGCCGCTAATGCGCCGTCTTGGGACAGCTCGACATGCTTGGAAGAGAACGCTAACTGCCAATCCTGTTCAGCTAAGAGAGCTGGCATCATGCTGAGTGATGGGTGGAGAGGAAGGACCATCTTACCCTCCCAGAGAGAGACAACAGGCCCAATTAGAGCTCACTGAAGGGTTTTGTGATCTCAAATCTTTCATTTATTACCCCTTGTGTGGTGTTCAGGTCTGTAGGACCCACTTTCAGTGTTTCCTAAAAGAAAAATATGAGGCGATTTATTATTATTTCAACCTCAGATTCTTGGCCTTTGCTCATTTTCTGTGAAGAACATATAAAATAACACATTTTTAGTGACTTACACTGTTCACCCCACATGCTTATATTACACATGTGGTGTTGAGGTGAACACGTGGGGAGTGACAGTGTGGAGGTGCCGTGTCCTTCACTCTGTCCTCCTCCTACATGGCCTGCTGTTAGTGTGTGTGTGTGTGTGTGTATGTGTTTGTGTGTGTATGTAAGGGTGGACAACATAAACCAGCTGTTGACTGGCTACAGCTGCTAAAGGAGAACCTTACTGCCTCTTTCCTCTTTTCCTCTCTTTTCTGTTTGCTTTCCATTCTCTTTCCTTTTGTCTTTCTTCCTTCATTCATCCCTCTTCGTTTTTTCCTTATCTCATTCCTCTCTATTCACTCCTCTTTTTCCTCTTTCCTTTCCCTCAGTGTCTTCTTTTCCCTGAATTCCCTTGCTTTTCTGTCTTTCCCTCTATGTTCTTCATCTTTCCTCCTCTCTTTCGTTTCCTTTTTTGGCTTGTCTTTCTTTTTTCTTCACCCTGTTTACCTTTATTCTCTGTTCCCTATTTCCCAGTCTCTCTTTTCTCCTTATTTTCGTCGTCTATTTGTTCATTCTTTCTCTTCGACTCTTTCTATCTTCTCTCACTCTTTCCTCTCCATTTCCTCTTCCCTCTGTCTTCTTTATCTCCCTTCTTCTTTATCTTTCTTCTTCCTCTCCTCAGGCAGAGGGCAGAGGTTAGCTCACTACTGGTCTCCAACTCTCTCCTCTCTCTCTCTCTTTCTCTTCGTCCTTTCTTTCTTCTCTATTCTATCTCATCCCCTGTTCCTTTCTCTATTATATGTTCTTCCTTTCTTTGCTCTCTTTCTGCTCTTTTCCACCTGAATTTCTTCTCTTTTCTTCTCTTCTCTTTATCTTCCAATTCTCTGCTTTCACTCCTCTCTTTCCTCTCTGTTCTTCCCCTCTTTTCCTCTTCTCTATCTTTTGCTGTGGTCTATTGTCTTTTCTTTCTCTTCCCTCTTTTACTCTATGTTCTCAATCTTTCCTGCTCTCTTTCCTCTCTCTCTCTTTATTTTCTCCACTTTCCTTCATTCTGTTCTCTATTTCCTCTGTATTTGCTTTATGTTCTCTTTTCTCAATCCATCCTTCCTCTTCTTCTCTATTCTATTTCTTTTCTATTCTTTATTTTCTACTTTTCTTGTATCTTCTCTCACTCTTTCTTGTCTATTTTCTCTTCCCTCTTTCTTCTTTCTCTGTTTAACAATGTTCCTGCTTTTCTTTCCTATTTTTTTGTCCTGTCTCTTCACTTTCTCTTTTTTTGCTCTCTTTCCTGATTCTGTCTTTTTATTGCCCCCTCTCTTTCTTTTCTATTGTCTCTCTCTCCTCCCCTTCTCTCTCCTGTATTCTCTGTTCTTGCTTCCCTGTCTTGCTTCTCTCCTCTCTTTCCCTCTTACATTCTTCTCCTTCTCCTCAGGCAGCAGTTTGCTCACTGTTACAGCACAGCCCATGCTGGGCTCCACCACTGCTCTGTCGTTTCCTTCAATTCTCTCTCTCTCTCTCTCTCTCTCTCTCTCTCTCTCTCTCTCTCTCTACCTCCATTATCATCTCTTTCATTTTAGACATTCATGCATTTATGGATTGCGGCACGGCGGTGCTCTCTGAGGGAGTCTGAATTACTCGCAGTCGTGCTGAGCTCCACGCCGCGTCAGGCCAGGCGTCCACGAGAGGGAGATTCAAAGCGGTCAGTGTGAAAGCCGCCCCTGTTTGTTGTGTCTCAGACAAAGAGAGGCTTCTCACAGGTATCCCAGCATGCAGCAGGCCCTGGGTGACCCCCTGTTTAAAACGACAGCCGTAATTTAAGACCCTCTTTGTCGAGACACCTTCTCTTCCGCTCAGGATGAAGCGCTTGTCCGTTTGCGCGGCCCTGTCGAGGTGAGACTCCGGAGGGGGGCCGGCGCTAATTAGAAGCCGAACACAGAGCAGAGTGGTCCACCCTGGCAGCAGATAAATCACCACGAGCCCCCTAATTTACACGAAATGACCCTGAGGTCTTTAGCTGAAGCCTCGTTCCACTAAAGACGACTATAAAGACTTTACCTACCGTCAATAGCGTTTATGGGACCCTACATGCTTTGGTGTTATTATAAGTTCTATGAACCAGAGAGCCACAATTATGAGCCCTCAGAAGTGAAAAATGGCACTTAAGAGGACATCGTAAGTCTTCTCCTCAACAAAATGTCTAAAAACAATGAAAAAAAGCCTTAGAACACTTCTTAATAACCTACACATGAACTAAAGCTCATTTCTTTGCCCTATTGATCACTAAACTAATGCATGCTTCTTAAAACACATCAAATGGGAAGAAAAAAAAAAGCTCTGTAAGCTCTTTGAGGAAGGCAGATAATCAAAATGCAGTAAACCCCCAAGATTAGAAATGGATGCTGATGCACTTCTGTGAAAAATTCTCCAGCTAAAAGCAATAATTCACATTAAAAAATGACAAAAAGAGCTATGAGATGGATAGGCAGTCCAAGAAATAATTCATAGCTGTCATGTGCATGCGACATAACTGCTGCGTCTGTTTACCTGTGTTGTTTATGTTTGGCCAAGCCTATAAATTACCAGGAGCTTTGGGAAATCATTATTGATCACACGCACATGAAAGGATATGAGTCCGACCCCCACAATTAACACATCGCCATGGGACACGGCTGCATTTACAGATCTGCGTGGGGAGCAACATGGGTGGGTGAGCTTAATTGACATGGCAGAAAAATGGTACAGATATGGTGTATTAAAAGGACTATTTCATAAAAATAAATAAATAAATAAATCCATTAGTTTGCCGTACGTAGGAGTAATGTGTATGTGAATGTATTTGTCGGTCTGTCTGCCCTGCGATGGACTAGCGACCTGTCCAGGGCGTTTCCTACCTTACGCCCCATGAACACTGGGATAGGCTCCAGCTCCCCATGCGACCCAGAAGAAGAAGTGGTTTAGAAAACGTGTGCATGGTTGTATGGATGTAGGAGCTGTGTTATGCGTAGCTTTGTGCTTTCCTCAAGTATTACTGAAATGTAATAGTACTTTTACATTTTCAAGGTAAAAAACATACTTTTTACTCATTTAGACCTTCACATTCTCATTACTAATCTCAATGGCTGGGAAATTTCCACTTTTGCTTTTGCCAATCAGTTGATTTCTTATGCATCCAAAATTACTTTATGTATCAAAACATCGAACCAAATTCTTATTTGCTTAAATACTTTGAGCAGGGATTAGTACTGTCCATTAATGGTGACTCTTTATTTTACTTTTGTTTGGAATGCCCTTCCTTTTGAATACATGTTTTTATATTATTTATTTACTTATTTATTTATTTTTTCCTCCACTCAAGTATCATTTTGGCTCTATACTTCCACTTTTAATTGGGTAAGGTTTTAACATAGCACCCATACACTCACTTAAACGGTTTCTCTGCACTTTTTTCCTGGCTGTATGTAAATATTTGTTGAGTTTCAAAGCACACAGTTAACTTATTCAGCCCATACTGGTTTGAAAACGGTCAGGAAAAAAATGAATTATAGATGTTTTGGTACATGAAAACAGACAAAACTATAAGCCAAAATACAAAGAAAATGTAGTTTTGGCCTTTTGAAGTTAAACAATGTGTCAATCAATAGTGCAGTAGAAAACTACCTTTCCAAAGAAAAAATGTTACATTTAGTCAATATAGCTAATATTTGTCATTATTAGCTTGATGTAAGAAAAAAAACTTACTTCTATATGTTTTATCTTGTTTAAACAAAATGTTTTTCTGTTGAAATGATCCTTATTTTAAGACATAAAGCAGATCATTTTGCTTGTTTCAAGAAACACAGTACTGTTAAAAAAGACAGCATCCTTCATTTATTTAATCTTGAGCTAAAACAGCTACCAAGTTATTCATTTTTCTCATATTTGAGGTTAGATGTAAGATAATCCTCTTGCATAAGGAAGGAGAAAATCAAAGGAAAACAAATGAAAAAAAAAAAAAACAAACAATAAAACAGGAGTTTCCAAAATTGCAGTTCAAGATATTATTAAAGGCTACAGAGAAAATGAGACTCCTAACAACCCCCTGCAA
>NC_051237.1:325000-347500 GCF_015220715.1 Pygocentrus nattereri
TTTTATTGACACTCTTAGTGATGATATTATACTTCATGTTTCAATTAAATGTGTAAATAAAGTCTAGCTGTGCCATTTCACCAAAGTCAGTTTTCTAGCTTATTTACATAATGGGAAGCAAATATATGAAGATTTTTTTATATAATTATTCTTTATATAAAAGCACTTGTTAGCACTGTTAGCACTGCTTATTAGCCCTGTTACTTGGACACCAAGCATGTCTTGGCTGATCAACTGCAAGTGGAAAAATACATAAATTAGACTTTTCACCAAACTATTCCTTTAATCGGCAGTCACGTTGTACATTCACAGTTCTCAGTGATCTGGAAAATTGGTAATGAAAGGAAAAAAAAAACATAGATAGCCAGCTGGCAAACCTGCCTACCATAAACAGTAAAAACACAGAAGTAAAGATAATAGCAGTCTCCTGACAGACTGTGTATTATGCCATCTCTCTTTCATGTGTTAACATCAGAAAAAGACAGTAGAACGGAACCATTAGATGTTTTCCAAATCCAAATCCTCGCCAAGCCAGGGAGTAGCCTTATGTCTGGGGTGTTGATCTTTATTTCTCGTACGCAGGTACCCAGACATTCAGGCCAGCCTGATAAAAAACGGGCTGTCATATTTATACAGGCTGGGCAGATGCCAAGTCTACACATGACAAGTGACAAGTGTGACAGATGTGACCATGTAGGGATACACAACAATAGGCTGAATAGAAAATTCTATGTACAGTCACATCACAAGCAGGGAACAACGCCCACAATTAAGAAGCTGTGTGTTACTGAGATTTCATCACAGTCACCAAATTATCATTGTAAGTCTTATTTAGCACCAGTCCAGTGGCGCCCCTCCTCTCAAACTGGGGTTGAATCTCAAATGGCTCCCTCCTCCCTACATAGTGCCCTGCGTAGGGATTTAAATACTGGATTCTGCAGCCCAGCAGTGCAAAATATAGCTAAGAAATAGTCATTTGGGACTCTGGGACACATCCACACTCGATAAACGATGCACGGTTTTTTCTAAACGTTTACAGCTTTTAGGGAATACAGAGCCATTTGGGATTCATCCAGGGTTTGACGCTACTTCTGGCTGAAACATGAACATTTGAAGCGTGTGAATCCATTCAAGTAACATTTTTAGACTTTTATGCGGTTGTTTTATAGTTACTTATACTGCAAGAACTTTAATTCAAGACTGTGATATTAATGGTGGAGTTGTTTAGGCTGTTGGCTCTTTTAGCCTGTTAGCTAGCTGACCAGCCTAGTTCTAGTTAAGAACTTAAGTTGCCAGCCCCTCTCAGTGCATTCTTACTTCATCAATATGCTCATTGGTCCATGCAAGTAACATTAGAGTCAAAGATTATTCCATCAACAGCACAAGGGTTTTTTTCACCTGTGGCACATTTACATTGCTGTGAGGTGGTCATGGGTGTGCATGTATCGTGGATATAACGACGCTTTAGAACGCAGCTCAGCCAATCATATTTTAGGACTGAAACTATCCATTTTATAAAAGTGCTTAGACTGGTTAAATTATGTTTTTCCTTTCTGGATATTCAGTGCTGCTATATGAAATGTCAGCACAGCCAAAGCAATAGCATTACTGATTAAATATGCTTGCTTGCCAAAGTTCACCATAGAATGAATACACGAAGGATTTGTGAAGCAAGCATGGCCATGAAGATATTACTTGTCAATGACAAAAGACTGCTGATGAAAACATGCTATTGTAGCCTAATTGTCTCAGTTTAACTGAACACTAATGTTAAAAAAATAATAATGGACTCGCAAATGCACGAATGAGAAAATCATCCCTTTTTTTAATGGAGAAAACAAGTTAGAAAGAGCAAAACTTTCCTAAACTCACAAAAGCAAACACATTACATAGATTAGCTACAATAAGATAGATAACTTTACAAATAATTTACAATTGACAGATAAAATTATGTCGTTGTCATTGTGGAGCATGTTAACTTCTGTTCTAAGTAACCAATATTTGATATGTTTCACTGTAAAACAAGCTGACCACTAACCTGGCTGGCTGGCTAACATTTTCTAGCTTTTATGGTACAAAAAGCTCCATATAACTGTCCCTAACTACCAATTTTGCAGAAGAACATAAGCAAGAGTCTGATAAAACTGTTCCTACCTTAAGATCAGAAACTTTAGCAGGTTGATCAGCTCCGCTCCTTCTTTCAAATTTCTTTTGAAAGGAAAACAGGCTAACTCTGAAGATGTCGTAGACACTAAGAGATCTGTTTTATTGGCCCCAGGGCTTCATCAAAGTTGTTGCCCTCAGGACAGTCGCAACAGGAGGTGGTTGTGGTGAGACGGGAAGAGGGGCTCAGTCCTCCCTTTATGTAGACAACATTTCTGGTCCTTTCATTATCTTTATTATTTTTTATTATTTTCCATATTTTACATCAAACCTGTGGCCACTATGTGATTGCTGGACTGCTGCGACTATATTGAGCCTAAACATTCATTTTCTGATGAGCTGTTTCATTTGAGTGTGTTTAGCCAGTTGCTAGGACCTGCTGGATAATGTCGCCCCAGGGGATGGGGAACAAAGGGACGGGGAACGGAGAACAGGTGAAGTTCAGGATTTATCCAGGTGTGCATTGTCTCAGCTTACCCTCTTTACCATCATTGGTTTTGTACGCAAAATTCATTCTACCTGGAAGTCTGCAACACAACACGGCTCATCCCTGCGAATTCCACTGAAATGAATATTATTCCACTTCCAAAATTTTGCTTCATGACTGGACCTTTAGGCTGTGCCCCACTCTCCCCTACAATCACAGTCAAACTCAGCTGGAATAAAGAAATACTTGGGCAAAAAAGAGTGCTGTACTAGAAGAGCTATTCTTTTAGAAAGAAAGGGAGAAAAATGTTACAAGGTCTGCTACACCTATCAGCTCTTTTCTCTCTGAACAACACTTTGAAGCATGAGTGCATGTGTCTCTGTGGAATGAATCTTTTCTCCCAGCATTCCTACAACCATTCTCTCCTTTCCAACAAGCAGAGAAACTTCTTGAATGTGGCTTCTGGGCACGAGAGCAAATGAAACGCAACATGGAGAAGAACAGAGCGGAGAGAAGCGAAACAAAAGAAAAAGAGAGATCCAAACGACTGGGACTTCTATAGCCAGTGGCAAGGTCATCTATGTTTGTAAAAACATAAATTACACATATTTAATTTAGTAAAGAAAGAAATTGCGGCTGAATTGAGACCATGTGTCCCCCTGAGCGCTCGGATAAATAGAGCGGCGAAGAGCGAGAGGCAGAGATGGAGAACTTGTTCATTAATTCTTCTCCGGGTCTTAATTGGAGCCCAGTAGGACTCCTGTTTAAAGCGGCGCTAACCCCTCAGACGGCACACAGAGTGAGCCAGTACAAAGACGTGGAAGCAGAACAAAGCCCGCACTCCTGCGGAGGAAACACACTTCAGCTGTACAAGCTTCCTCTACAGATGCCTCGGTTTCGCCGTCACCTTTTTACACGTGTATGCTAATCAGGCTGAACCTGAATGCTAGGCTTGCTATGAGATCAAATTTGTAGAATTTTGATCACAGGAGAGAAATCTAGCGCAGCAAGAGAGAGAAATCAAATTTGCTCCGTTTCCCTGTAGCCAGATTGTAATAAATCAGCCAAGAATTGTTTTGTGTCTGAACTTTGTAGCAAATAAGTGGTTAATTAGCATTTTGTGAGCAGCATTTCTAAATCATTACACACCCATTTTTTAAAAAAAAAAATCTATCTTATCTATCTATCTCTCTCTCTCTCTCTCTCTCTCTATATATATATATATATATATATATATATATATATATATATGTAATGGGGAGCGAGGAGCCGGAGCCAGATTTATTAAGGGCAAATCCAAAATCAGGGTCATAACATTTCAAAATCAGATGGCCAACATGGACAGATTGGGGGGCAGACATGACATAAACCAGAATACAACAGAACATCCAACACAGTATATAACACCAACAGTACAAATCAAACAAAGACCAGTAACCAGACAGGGGAAAACACAGGGCTTAAATACATAAGGGTAACGAGGGACAGGTGCAAACACAGGTGGAGACAATCGGGGGGGGGAGTCATGAAACGAGGAGGCAGGACTAGAAAACCAAAACAAATGCACATGGAAGATCAAAACAAAGGGGCACATGGAGTAGTAGGAGGCACACACACATATCAGACACAGCATATATATATATATATATACATATATATATATATATATATATATAGCCCTGCATTGGACTGGCAGGGTGTATCCTGCCTTCCGCCCGATGACCATCGATGGGATAGGCTCCAGCATGTATATATGGCACTACTTTTCCCTCATGACACATGAATCATATCTCAAAATCAACTCTTCAAAGCATCAAGCACCTGGAAGCATACATGCAGTCATTTTATCTGATTTAACTTTCTTTATATAAAAAAATGCATCAATGCATGTATCATTTCCATGTTAACTTGCTGACAACTGACAATAGAATGGACACAATTCAAACCCAAATGCTCATTGCTATTGCTTTTGTCCATTTTAATACAGAACTGTATGTCACACAATGTCAACGGTCTTCATGCAGTTTGAAGCAAGTGTTTAACCTGTAGAATTAAAGATGTAAACCTGTAGTTTGTACAAAGATAATTGGTCATAAGCTTTCATTACTTATTAGCTTTGTAGCTCCAATACAGAACTAAAGAAGCAAACTTCAGTCACCAAACATGCTGGTTGAACGAATACATTTCCAGCAAGAGGAAAACTGTAAAATTGATCATTCCATAAACTATCACTTTACAATGAACTGAATTCTCCAACAGGCATGCTTCCTTCTTTCTCTGGCCTCTTGTCCGGAGCACAGTTCATCAAATGATGCAGGCAAATGAAAATAAGTGCGCCGATTAGCCTTCATAATCTCATTTGCTTCTCATAATGAGCTGAAGCTGAACCAAAGGCCTGTTGTCCGAGTCACATGAGCCTGTGAATGCTAAAGTTCATACAAAGATGGAGCGTTACAGTCCGGCCTTTCTTTTCTCCTCTCTCGGCCCGTTATTCTCCTCTCCGCGCAGCCCACAGCCTGGGCCTTGTTTACGGCCAGGCCTAAAGAACAAAATTTACAAGAGGAACAAAACAGATCTGTGCGCTGCTTGCACACATGCAGTGTGAAGTTAGCAGGCCAAACAGAGGCTCTTTTGACGCTACACGGAGCTCCGAGAGTGTGTGTGGGGTTCATCGAGGTTACAAGGCCCAGGGCAGGAGGGGATCCTCTGCACCCGCTTGTGTTTTGGAGGCGTGGCGTGGGAGGTCACATAGTAAAAGGGAGTCATGCACCCGTGCTGAGAGAATAGCGTCCTTTACTAGAACACTGTCCACTATTGTCTCCCCCTGCTGCTCACTGTGGCCCCCGGACAAGAGCAATTGGTAAACATACTACACAGTTCCCATAATCGTAGTGATGCAGCAGCCAGGCGTCATAGTGGGGGTCCAGCGATAAACCTAATGAAGAAAAGCAGTGCGGTGCCAGGGGCCCAAATGCAGATCATGTGCTCTTTCTTTTGACCCACAGTGTCCTCCATTGTCCGTAGCCACAGCAGCCAACCCATTAGTTGTATTCAGCACGTCAAAGCTCCATCACTGCCCTTAACCATGTGGACTTGGTAAACACCAGCAGCATGATGTAAACAAAAATATCACTTCTGCCACAATAGTATCATAATTTGAAGGAATAGTTTGGCAAAATTTTCCCCTTTTCCCAAATGTAATTAACCATACAATGATTAAGTACCATCATGAGTCTAATGCAGCCAGCCAGTAATGGAACATTCTGATTACCAATTAGCATTGGTCAAAATGCATATTCCAATAATCACACAATAACCTGAGTGTTGAAATGTAAAAGTGATCTTAAAAAAGGCTCACGTATGTCATTTCTGACACTGCATAAGACGCTGTGATCTATAAATAATAGAAAAGTAGGGACTAATTCCAGCTGCTACTACTGTTTTTAGCTGCGCAGTTTGTGCATTTTTATAGATTATAGATTCTAGCAGCACATTACACAATATCAGAAATAAAGTGTTGTTGTCATTACTCAGAGTTGTTTTAGGCAAGTGTATAATGTATTAGGCATGCAGATTTTACAGGGCTAATTGATCTGGTATGAGCTTCATTACTCGCTAAGTACTTTAGCCTTGCAGCCCCAGTGCAAACCTAAAAAAACTAAATTTTTAGGCTAAACATACCAGTATGCGAAATATCATTACTGTGATCGGGAGGCCCTTGTGTTCCAGTGTTAGCTGACTGCCAGCTTATTAGCACTAGCAGTGCAGATACTAGCACGTTCAATTAACAGCTGAATCATGCAAATGGCTCTTTTCCATGGCAAACCCTGCTGGAGAAAAATAGCACATACCAGCATGGATTTCTGAGCTGGATTGTGGTGATTTATGCTGGTCTAGTGCTGGGTTAGCTGGTGACCCAGCATGTTCACAGTGTACCTACTGTAAAGTTCTGAAGGCTTGTCAGAGGTGCTTGTACCAGCTTTCTAAGCTACAGTTGGACGGCCAATGTTTAACTGGATCAGTTCGCTGCAGCACCATCCCTCCGCATTTCAAGTGAAATGTGTGCTAAAATAAAACATTGTAACAATGATATTTTCTGAATGTTTTTCAGCATCTATGTAACAGACACAACATTGCTATAACAATTAAAGCTTTCAAGGGCTCCAACGAGCTTTTTTCACACAGCAGGTAACCATGGCCCAATCATTCAATTCCAAACTGAGACTTTTTCATATGTGGTACTGAAATCTGATACGTACCCAATGCGACTCAGTCTAAACAGGCAGATCAGAATTTCTGCGACTTTTACGTCAATGCAACATGACATTCGTCATAATTTCGCGCAGCACAAATCTGAAAAGACTGAAAGCAAAGTTTAAAGAATCAGAGTACATGAACCAAAGAAGTGAGCGTGCCCTTTTTACAGTGAGCTTCAACATATTCTGGCTGATGAGCCCAGCTCTCAGTCAGTGAAGCTTCGTAAGTGACTGGCGTTCCTTGGCAGTTGTGATTGTTTACCTCTGGATAAACCATGTAAGGCAACGTGTAGCACTGTTCTGTTGCACATGCATGTTGGTTTAGGAGCTGATCTGTTCAGACTAATGTCTCATACAGGTCACATTTAATAGATATTGAATATGAATAGCCAAACAGCCAAACAAAAAAAATGGATTTGGTAAGAAAATTTGGGCCACTTTTACTCGCTGTGTGGACGTAGCCATAGATTTTGAAGCTTTCAGGGGGTCCAAAGAGTTAACTGCACCTTGGTCATTGCTACATTTGGGGTAAGGAGGAAATGTGTACATTTAATTTCACACTGAACTGTAGCTTTAATCATACAGGCACAGGGATTCATTTTACAGTTTTTGCTGATATATTAATCAAGAGTCTTTGGTTTTTATCTTCCATTTTCTCCTTGAGCACTTTAACTGCAGATTGGGTTCCTGTCCTGAGTGAGGCCATGCAAGGTAAATCATTTTTAAAAGGACTTGTAAGGAACACGGTGACATTCCATAGTCATAAAGTAGCTTGATGCCCTGAGTATGAAAAAAAAAAAAAAACACATTATCACTTTACTACCAAAACACACATAAAAGACTCGGGCTGAGGGGTGAAAAACAAGCCAGGCGTGGGACAAGGTACTGAGGTCAGAGGTCATCGAGACAGGATAGGAAATCACATCCTGACAGAAATGGACACAGTGCCCCACCCTGACACATGGCCCACTCTCTAGCACTCTCTTAGAGGGCTGTGGAGGGTAACTGAATTACCTCTGATGTCTTATCCATCCATGGTGTCCTCCTGAATCCATGAATCAAGCACCCAAATGAGGCGAAGGCCCAGCCTGTGCTTCCCCCACTTAGGCTGTCACATCCTGTGGATCTGTAGCGTCTCTATGGAACCAGCCTTTGATATGATGGATGACGGTGTGGTCATCAAAATAGCAGAAGAGGAAAATCGATACAGCAGAAAATAAAAAATGAAAGTGTCAGGTCGGCGTCGTGGGTTTTGTCTTTGAATATAAATAAGCAGGTCAATGAATTAAGGAGACACTCTGCTTCTTGGCCTTATCTCTATCTGCTGTATCTGTAGCGTATGGCCAATAACCACAGACAATAATTTCCCTGTGGTTAGGAAAAGAACAAGAAAATCCTTTGACTCAAAACACTCTTAGACCAGAAGTCAATAGACAGGTGCTTCAGTGAGACAGTGGCTTTTCTGCTCTTCAGATAAGTACATTAATTAATCCGTAGTCATTGACTCTACACTACAGATGTTGCAGCTACATATTATGTTGAAAAGCACAGAAATATTTCTTTAATTCCAGTGTTTTCGCAGCTGAAGTGATTAAGGAAGGACAGCTAGAGCGGCTGATGCAGAAGGACAGGGGGTAACATCATGTGGCAGAGACTACCTGCTAGGATTAACAATGAACAGCAGTTCATCATAGAGACATGCTATGGATATTCAGTAATGGAAGTCCTAATCAATGGGAACTCACACTATCATTTTTCTTTTTCTTAAGGTCGGCCCAAATGATAGACCCACACCTGTGCTGTGGGATATTCAGAGAGATTTATGGATTGGATATCAATATGAACACTATTGTTCACACTGTGAGGTGACTACATATAATGTCTATATATTTCTGTGAGTGTCTGTGTGTGCTTGTTTTTGTACATATTCAGGACAAAAACAACAGAAAGCAGGACGAGTCAGGAATTTGTCCTTCAATGTACTGAGTTTGTAAAGTGCTTCTTTCAAAAGATTGTAAAACAGAATGATCAAAAAATAAATAAATAAAATAAATAATGTATTTTTGGCTAAGGTTGGGGTTAGACTTAGAAAAGTCTTACTGCATGAGAAATGCAGTAACAATGTACCTGCAGATAATAAATATGGTACTCATCATCATTATGTGTACATATTTCCATTTACATGTGGCACACTTATTAGATAGATAATAGGAATATAAAAAACCTTGTATCTCCAAAATGGAGAAGGAAAAAACCTACGTTACTTTTAATGTAAATCAATAGAACCAGATTTTTTCCAAGCCATTTTGGGCCATTTTTTTGGTACATTCATTGTGAGATTTAAACACAATATAAAGGGGTACAGGCTTTTTCAAATTATGTCAAAAACTGAAAAATGACAAAAATGGAGACAAGAGGTTTTGATCCGACAGCAACAACATATATATATATATATATATATATATATATATATATATATATATATATATATATATCGCTGCTGTCAGAATAAAACCATGCATCTCCAAAATGACAACTTTACAGGAGAAGCAAAACACATACTTATATTAAAAATAAAGTCAAAGCAACCAGACGAATCTCCAAGTCATTTTGGTCTATTCATCATGAAATTTACATAAAATGTAAAGACCTACAGGCGTCTTCATACTGTGTCAAAAGCTAAAAAAAGACAAAAATGGAGATACAAGGTTTTGTTCTGACAGCAGCGATATATATATATATATATATATATATATATATATATATATATATATATATATATATATATGTTGTTGCTGTCGGATCAAAACCTCTTGTCTCCATTTTTGTAATTTTTCAGTTTTATATATATATAATTTTTTTATACAATGCTATTATTACATATCTGTATATATTTTACATCATGTCTTGTATGTATGCCTGCTTGTGTGAGTTATCGGCTGTCTGAGTAGTAAGAATTATAAACACCACTCCTCATATTTCTAATAATAACTGATAGTCACATGACACCACTGATGGAGTGATAGATTTTTCTGGAATTTTGTTTTGCCAGATAGACTACAGTGGTTTGTTGTTCCTTTTGCTGGATTCACTGCAGATGTTTTCAAACACTGCTACTCTTCTCACTTTAATAATAGCCACAGACAGACTGCGGTCATGCTCCTTTCTCTTAACACAATTGGCACTGTGAATGAGTTTTATTACATTAATGGATTAGTAGACTAATATTCATCGGCTGCTCTTTTACCCGAAGCCTGCTCGGGGCGTATTTACCTACTGTGGAAGTCAGCGGTATTTTAATTTTTATAATGGCTTTAAATGTGGTTAAAATGTTGAAAATGGTAATGCTTTAAATGGAAACAGCCTTGGAAATCAGCATGTTTTGGTGAAACTATGATCATCTTCAGTATTAAGTCCACATAACGATAATTCAAATTACAAGCAGCATTATAACAAATGCAGCGTCTGCCCAGATAATGCCTGGAGGGTAAGAGTTTTGAAACAAGAAAAGCACTAATGCACATATCGGTGCCAGACTGTGAAATATTTTCAGAAAGATATTCTTTAGAGGACGTGGAGAGGCCTTGAAGATGGCCAGCAGAGTTGTGTGTAAATTCCCATCTCTGGAAAGAATAAATGTTGACAATTTAGATGTGGCCTCAGTCCAGGAAAAATGAGCTCAAATGAGCTGTTTTACCTTTTCTGAAAACATTGCTTAATCAGAACAAGATTTAGAGCTATATATTTCTTTTGGACATGACTAATGTGAAGAGTGTGGCATCCAGCCCAATGGTGTCATCAACGTATCCAAACACAGCGTTATCTAAAGCATTATGTTTCAACAATAACACAAAATATACCATCTATTAAAATGCCTGTGTGACAGAGCTGTGCACTGTAATAATGTGTGTTCCTTGGAGTGAGTCTGGAATGTTCTTATTAAATTAATACACAACAGTGTTATTGGACGGGCTCTGAATGAGACGGAGCGGCTCAAAATGAGTCGTCCTGTGTAGAGCAAACCTGGCCTCTCCCAATTTGTCCTCATTTCACATCCACAGTCCACTCATTAATTGCATGAGTGGCAGCCTCGTTTTTTTTCCCAGAGCCTTCAGGAAGCGCTGTAGCCAGAGATAAATACACATCAGTATGTGTTTGCCTCAGTGCTGTTAATAAAAACAGGAATTTATCAGGTGACTGGGGATTTATAGGAGCGGGTCTCACCTTCTTTAGTGGCTCGGTGCCCAAACCACAGAGAAAGTGAAACAGAGAGAGACCCTCTGTCTCAATTCTTGTGCTGTTCACTATATTCTAACACTGCATTTCACTAGTGCCTGGATTTTTGCAGGGTATTTAAATGGCTAATGTCAGCTAATTACAAACCTATGCATGGCTCTGTGACTTGAGCTATCTAGCAGCAGAGATGGAGGCTTAAGCCTGTGACTGTGACTCAGACTCGAGTCACACTCAAGTTGCGTGTTGACCGTCTTGCGATCTTTACTCGCAATTTAAGACTTCTGAAATAAATCAGGAATGCCAACCTTAATGTTGTAAGTGAATAAAACCTCACATGAGTGGCATTGCGTGCCAGTTTTGCATCCATTGGCGCAGACATTACAGCAATGCTGTCCTCCTGCGGCTCACAGCAGCATCAGGTTCAACACAATGTCCAATAAAAATCTTCAGTATGGTGGACAGAACTGAAGTACTGCATGCAGGAAATGCATTTAAAGCATTTTGGAGACGGTTTTGTTCCGACAACTGCGATATGTTGTTTTTTGGATACAGGTGTGCTAGTCAACCAACATGACCATACTGGGTGACCAGCATCAGTACCTGCATAAACCAATGTAAACCATGGAATTCATGCTGGTATATATACTGTATATATACATATATACTTTTGGTAGAAAAGTATGCTAGCTCACACTACAGCTAATTTAGTTAAAGTTTGCAAAGGTTACAGGTCAGTTCCAGATTACATTCCTTTAAAATGTACTAAAGCTCGATTAACTATTTTGAGTTGCTTTGGCCTCTTTCCTTTAAACACCACATTTACTCCATGCATTGATTAAGTTTTGTGCATCACTCTGAGGATTCTTTCTAAATTGAAAGGTTTGTTATTTGAGGCTGTGTTGAATCTAACAGGTTTGTTTTTGTGCAGTGCAATAGCTGCAGCTAATAAACAGACTAAACTGAAATTCTGTACTAAAGATGCAAGACTCAACTCTTACCCCAGACTCGAGACTGGACTCACATGAAGTGACTTATGAACATCTCTGCCATGCCGTCGGTTGTTATTTTCAGTGAGTCAGCAACTATAGTTAGCTAATTGCTAAATAGCAAGCTAAAGTTACCATTCAGTATGTTGTTATTACCAAGCAATGTAAAACATAATACAGCAGTTAGTTCTGGCCATGCAAGCTGATTTGTTGAGAGGTGCTCTGACTGTGCTGTTATTTCGCCATAATACCACAGGTTTTTCAAAAACACTATCACTCTGCTGAGATGCCGTTGCTAAGCAACCACTTTGGCAGCTGTAGGAGACGCTCAGGCTATTTGAGTGTTTTTACTTCTTACTTTGCCACAAACAGAAAATGGATACTTTTAAGATCACATTTGACCGACAGCTGATGTGGTCAGACTCTGAAGATGAGGCTACACTAAATTCCCAAACTGTCAGTTGGTCTGTGTGGAGCTGGAGAACAAACTGCCGGCTGAGCAGCGAGTGAGAGGAGCTCGTTACTCTGACGTGGCAACAAGCTGCTTATCTAATTAGTTAGATTTAAGATGATACTACTGAAACATTTTATTGTTTTTTTTTAAAAAATATATGCTCATTTTGAATTTAATGTATTTTTTTTTAAATATTTTTTCTTTGAATATATTTACAGCTTTGTGCTAATATTTCTAGTCAAAACGGTCATCCACTTATTCTTTTTCAGAAAGAAAAAGAAGGAAAACTTAAACAGACGCTTCAACTACTACATATAATATCACATTCTTCAGTGTTCAGTGTTTCCACCCTCTATTACGACTTCCATTCAGTACTTTCTACAGGGATATTTTTCAAGGCCTTCAAACTTCAGGCTTAGAATTTACTTACATTTTTTTGCTTCTTATAATCCAAATAATCCAAAGATATTCACTAATGTTGAGGTCTGGACTCAAGAGGTCAGAGAACACAAGAAGCTTGATTTTATATCTTAGTTTTGATCTCAGCAGGGCATTTGGGTTCATTTCTTCCCAGTATTCTACTGGACAAGTGATATTCTACACATCCTTTCAGACCCACAACACTGAGTTGTCTTCTCACAGTCGAAGGATGGACAAAAACACCTGTGGACATTTTCAGATCTGAAGCAGCAAGTTTTTTTCCCTCTCTCTCAAAGATGAAAGCTTTATGTGCTGTTTATCTGAATGGGGACAGTATTAAGAGTCACGTTTTTTCTACATCTTTTAATACTCAGCGTTAAATTTTCTGGAACATTCCAGCTTTTTCACTCTTGCCTTTTTCCCCTTCAACATTCCTCTTCCTTGTGCAAGTGAATATCTTGTATTAAATCTCCTCTGTGATTCCTCTGGGACCAACTTTTCTTGGGAGAACTTAGCTGTGACTTGCTTTAGTACAAAAATGTATAATAACAACATTCCATATACATATTAAACATGTGCTTTTGGCCTTGAAAATGTATGCAATCTAACAAATGTGCTTTTAGTAGCAGTTCACCAGTGTGTAAAAGATGCTTTCCATTGAGCTAGACCCTACAGTCGTCTCTTAGCATGGCCTCGAATTGCATTGAAAGTTTATTTGAAAATATATTGAATTATGAAAGGAATTTCAAGGACAAATGCCTTTTCACAGAGTCCATTCCTCGGAAACACACACATAACAGTGAGCCCTCATTCTCGGTGGAGGACCTTAAGACATGCCCAATATCAAAATATTCCCAAGCTTGGTCTCATGACACAACCAGACATGGACTTATACAGTCCAGACAGCCTGTATCTAGATATCTATGCTTAATATTATTATCTTTGCAGTTTTATCGCATAACAATTTCAGGCAACACTTAACTTACTGCTACTATTTTGACATATTTTGAATGTCTGTGTCTTATTAAGACATTATAAAGCTACAATACCTCATAATACTAGTTGCAAGTGACTGCTTCAGCCTTTAACATGTCTGCTTTACTTCTGTTTACCGTCTCAGTAGCACAGCAAGCCAAGTGAGCCAGTCTGTCACAGAATCACCTCTTAAACAAGCCATGCTGTGTAATTTTAAGGTGGTTAGTATGGACATTAGCTCATATGCATCTTATGATACATCCTGATGTGCTTATAGTGTTATATGACAAAAATTAAACAGTGTGACAGCGCTAATGCACATACCAGCTGCATTGCATAAAGCTGTTCATCCAATAGATTTACTGTATTCTCATTCACCTTCTTAGCATAAAAGAAACAACTGACTATAGGACAGTTTGGCATAGATAAGACAAACCATCACCAAAGTATAAAGTAACATGTTTAAAAGGCCTGTGACGAGTCAGCTATCCCAACACAACTCACTCAACACATTTCAATATGGGTTTAAACTTGCCATGTGAAAGCATCTAAACTAGAATTGCTGAAAGTGTGGCCCACTTGACTTTGATTTGGCCCACTAGAACGTTAACCTAAGCCCACCCCCCAAACCAATGAATCAACAAACATATGTGTATTCAGTCTCACTTTATTTGGATAGTCAACTATAGTCCCCTATAGATACTCTACAGATGTTGAAGCTCAGTTGATTCTGAACCGTGGTGGGGTTAGGGTTGGGATTTGGACCAGGGTTAGGGCTAGGACCAGGGTGAGGGTTGGGTTTAGTTTTTTTTTATGGTCAATTCAGTAAATGCTTAGTTGAATGTGTCTTGAAAGTAAACTAAGTACCCACAAAGCATCTAAAGTGGACTATCCAAATAAAGTGGTACAGTGTATTTTATGTCTTAACAAAATATAATAAGCTTTTATTTTCCTTCTACAATTGTGCTTTTGAAATGTTTTATATATGTAATGAAGTGTAATTGTTTGGTCTTTTGGCCCGGAGCCCATTACAAACATTGTACTTCTTCCAGCTTCCAATTCCTGTTTTAATTTTTCTTCATGTAATGTCTATATCTCTATATTTATATACAGTGTTCCCTCACCACTTCGTGGTTCACCTTTCACGGACTCGGTGCATCGCGGGTTTTCAAAAAATATTAATGGAAAAAATAGGAGTCACACACAAAATTAAAGTGGAAAAACACATGACAGGCTGATCCAACTTTGATGTAATGTCCTTAAAACAAGTCAAAATGAGGCTCAGTGTTGTGTCCGGCCTCCACGAGCCTGTATGACCTCCCTACAACGCCTGGGCAGCTCCTGATGAGGTGGTGGATGGTCTCCTGAGGGATCTCCTCCCAGACCTGGACTAAAGCATCCGCCAACTCCTGGACAGGCTGTGGTGCCACATGGCGTTGGTGGATGGAGCGAGACATGATGTCCCAGATGTGCTCAATCGGATTCAGGTCTGGGGAACGGGCGGGCCGGTCCATAGCTTCAATGCCTTCATCTTGCAGGAACTGCTGACACACTCCAGCCACATGAGGTCTAGCATTGTCCTGCATTAGGAGGAACCCAGGGCCAACCGCACCAGCATATGGTCTCACAAGGGGTCTGAGGATCTCATCTCGGTACCTAATGGCAGTCAGGCTACCTCTGGCGAGCACATGGAGGGCTGTGCGGCCCTCCAAAGAAATGCCACCCCACACCATTACTGACCCACTGCCAAACCGGTCGTGCTGAAGGATGTTCAGGCAGCAGATCGCTCTCCACAGCGTCTCCAGACTCTGTCACGTCTGTCACATGTGCTCAGTGTGAACCTGCTTTCATCTGTGAAGATCACAGGGCGCCAGTGGCCAATTTGCCAATCCTGGTGTTCTCTGGCAAATGCCAAGCGTCCTGCACGGTGTTGGGCTGTGAGCACAACCCCCATCTGTGGACGTTGGGCCCTCATACCGTCCTCATGGAGTCGGTTTCTAACCGTTTGTGCAGCCACATGCACATTTGTGGCCTGCTGGAGGTCATTCTGCAGGGCTCTGGCAGCTCCTCCTGTTCCTCCTTGCACAAAGGCAGAGGTAGCGGTCCTGCTCCTGGGTTGTTGCCCTCCTACGGCCTCCTCCACGTCTCCTGGTGTACTGGCCTGTCTCCTGGTAGCGCCTCCAGCCTCTGGACACGACGCTGACAGACACAGCAAACCTTCTTGCCACAGCTGACGTTGATGTGCCATCCTAGATGAGCTGCACTACCTGAGCCACTTGTGTGGGTTGTAGAGTCCGTCTCATGCTACCACGAGTGTGAAAGACCACCAACACTCAAAAGTGACCAAAACATCAGCCAGAAAGCAGAAAGGTACTGAGAAGTGGTCTGTGGTCCCACCTGCAGAACCACTCCTTTATTGAGTGTGTCTTGCTAATTGACAGTAATTTCCACCTGTTGTCTGTTCCATTTGCACAACAGCTGTGAAATTGATGGTCAGTGTTGCTTCCTAAGTGGACAGTTTGATTTCACAGAAGTTTGATTTACTTGGAGTTATACTGTGTTGTTTAAGTGTTCCCTTTATTTTTTTGAGCAGTGTATATCACATTTAATCAATGTAGCTGTAATAGCTCTCCATAAGAGTTTTTAGAACTTAGTGTTTTGAATTTAAACTCAGTCTAGAAAGTTAGTAAGGTAGTTAAAGAAGTTCTGTGTAATTAATCAGTATTTAATCAATATTATAGATATGTTTTATCATCTTCTTTCATACATGATCACAGATAGGTTTGTTGGATTGTGGTTAACTGTATAACAGCTATATGCTTCAGAACAGTCATTCTCTCTATATAGGCCTAGGTAGGTCATCCTAGAATGTTCTGCATTTCAATAAGATGCAATTTTCAATAAAGTTTAGTGATTTTTGAACCAGACTTGCTCATTAACATAAACATACACATACGTTTTTTTATATATCTGCATTAATTAAAGCCACACTGTAAGTGTTGGAGATTTGGAGACCTCTCTTGTGAAAATATGTAATTGCATGCCATATACAAAAGAACGTTTTGTAATGTGGATTGAGCTTCGGACCCCTTCCTTGTTGTCTGACGAATTACATGGTCCAAAAAAATTTGACCCGACACCTCTCACTTTTAAATGACCGTTTCAGGCCTTTCAGGGCGACTCATACCAGCACACGACATCCATATATTTGCTTTTTTCCCTCCTGATTCAGTAATGCTACTTTCTGCTTTTACAATAAAATGTCACAAAGTGCAGCTTTAAATATGATTAGTGAAAAGAGGAAAACATGAACATTTAAATTTTTATTTTAGATCAAAATAGCAAACATCAGCACAATTAGGCCTGTGCACGGTCACAGTTACTCAGGTTACTGCAATAACAGCCTCCAGTAACAGCATAAACACATTTACTGCCAGTTTAAAAGTTATTCATATATTAATTTCTTTTAAGCAAATCATAGCAGGACAGATGTTTTCCCACATATAAATACAATGAACCTTTTAAACATTGGATGGTGTGATAGTCATATTTACCCCATTTATTGTGCCTAACATAGATGAGATAGTGCCACTAAACACAGCTGGGTGATTAAACAGATATTATGCCAGTACAAAAAGCCATCTCATGGCATCAGGTCTCAAAATAAAAAAACAAACCATGTTCCAGGAAAACACAAGCACACCGTGTCTCAGCTCTCGTTCATCAGGCGAAAATTATAAAGATGTTAAAGATGATAAGAATATTAATTAGTTTTGTAGCTAAAGTAAGGATGACAGCATATTACAATCATAACTTTTACTGAACTGTGCTTTATTTATTATTTATTATATTTCTCTGAAATTATTCTCTGAAATATATTCTCTAAAACTAATTCTGCTGTGTGGAGGCTGTACTCTCACTGTGAGCCAGTCATGTGCTTCAATAGAGTGCTATATTGCACCCATTAAAAGGGCGATTAAAATAATATAGGATTGAATTCTGTGACTTACACACACAATGCAGTTATCAAAATTCAGCCATGCATCATGTCATTAAAATATGAAAGACAAAAACACAACATTTTTTCTGTGAGAAGTTCCTTTCTGTTAGAAGCCTGAGCTGGTGAAGGCTGAACTGGTGAGGCTTCTTCTGTAATGAAGGTTTTATCAGCTTTTTCCACTTGAGTCTTCATACACCATCCAACGTTAATAAGCATCCACACAGCTCTCATGACTAAAATATGGCACCTAAAGCCATATAAAATATAATGAGATAGACGGCAGATCAGTTTGCATGACTTTTCTCTGCAGGATTAGGAAATACTCGTTCTGATCACTTCCTTTAATTCAGCACTAAATATTTCACCAAGCACGGTGAAAACCCGCCATCAGGCTGGTGCCAGGCTGCACACACAATGAAATATGGATCACAGCAAGGCTGCTTGTTGTGTACAGGCTCTTGTGATCACGTCGGAATACAATATATTGCTTCTTGGGCCGAACTTTCTCTGGTGTTCAGGTGTGTTTGTCCGCTGGCATTTACATTATTTACTGCCATGTTTAATTCATCCACAACAAGACTTACAAATCACAGAGTGGGTTTAAGAATGGCCTGGGATGAGCTCACCAGCCTAGAGTCTCTCTCTCTCTCTCTCTCTCTCTCTCTCTCTCTCTCTATCTTTCCTTCTCTCTGACTCTCTCTCTCTCTTTCCCTCTCTTTGTCTCTCTTTTTCCCTATCATTTCCAACTCTCTCTCTCTTTCCCTCTCTCTCTCTCTCTCTTTCTCTCTCTCTCTTTCCCTATCATTTCCAACTCTCTCTCTCTTTCTCTCTCTCTCTCTCTCTCTCTCTCTATCTCTCTCTCTCTATCACTATCTATCTCTCTTTCCCTATCATTTCCATCTCTCTCTCTCTCTCTCTCTGTTTCCTTATCATTTCCATCTCTCTCTCTCTCTCTCTCTCTCTCTCTCTCTCTCTCTCTCTCTCTCTCCCTCAATTCAATTCAATTCAATTCAATATTGCTTTATTAGCACGACAAATATTAACACTTGTATTGCCAAAGCTTTTGTTCGGAGATTAAGAACAAAGTACAATATCCATCCATCCATCCATCCATCCATCCATCCATCCCTCCATCCATCCATCCATCCATTATCTTCCGCTTCTCTGGAGTTCGGGTCATGGGGGCAGCATCCTAAGCAATGAGGCCCAGACCTCCCTTTCCCCAGGGAGGGATCGACCGGTAAATCGAGAGCCTTGAGGTAAACCTCAGCTCTTTCTTTACCACAACAGACGGTAAAGAGCCCGCATCACTGCTGACCCAGCACCAATCCGCCTGTCAATCTCCCGCTCCCTTGTACCATCACTCGTGAACAAGACCCCAAGATACTTGAACTCCTCCACTTGAGGCAAGAACCTATCCCCGACCCAGAAAGGGCTCTCCATCCTTTTCCGCCTGAGAACCATGGCCTCAGATTTAGAGGTACTGATTCTTATCCCAGCTGCTTCACACTCGGCTGCAAACCGATCCAGCGAAAGCTGAAGTTCGCGGCCTGATGTCCCCAATAGGACCACATCATCTGCAAACAGCAGCGATGTGACCCTGAGGTCACCAAACCGGACACCCTCCATCCCTTGACTGCGCCTAGAAATTCTATCCATAAAAATTATGAATAGAATCGGTGACAAAGGGCAGCCCTGATGGAGTCCAACTCTCACTGGGAACGAGTTTGACTTACTGCCGGCTATACGAACCAAACTCCAGCTTTGTTTGTACAGGGCCTGAATGGCTCGTAGCAAAGAGCCATGTACCCTGTACTTCCGAAGCACCTCCCACAGAATACCCCGGGGAACACAGTCAAATGCCTTCTCCAGATCCACAAAGCACATGTGGACTGGTTGGGCAAACTCCCATGAAACCTCCAGAATCCTAGAGAGGGTGAAGAGTTGGTCCAGTGTTCCACGACCAGGGTGGAACCCGCACTGTTCCTCCTGGATCCGAGGCTCGACTATAAGCTGGACTCTCTTCTCCAGTACCCCTGCATAGACCTTACCAGGGAGGCTGAGGAGTGTGATTCCCCTGTGGTTGGAACACACCCTCCGGTCCCTATTCCATGTCCCCAGACTCAGCCTCCTCACTGGAGAACGTGTTGGTGGGATTGAGAAGGTCCTCAAAGTATTCCTTCCACCGCCCAATGATGTCTTCAGTCGAAGTCAGCAACACACCATCTCCACTATATACAGTGCTAGTGGCACACTGCTTTCCCCTTCTGAGTCACCTGACGGTTTGCCAGAATCTTTTCGGAGCCGACTTAAAGTCACTTTCCAAGGCCTCATCAAACTCCTCCCACACAGAGGTTTTTGCCTTGGCGACGACTGAAGCCGCAGATCGCTTGGCCTGTCGATACCTGCTAGCTGCTTCTGGTGTCCCACAGGCCAACCATGCCTGGTAGGACTCCTTCTTCAGCTTGACAGCGTCTCTCACCTGGGGTGTCCGCCACCGGGTTCGAGGATTACCGCCCCGACAGGCACCAACTACCTTACGGCCACAGCTACAGTCAGCCGCTTCAACAATGGAGGAGCAGAACATGGCCCATTCTGAGTCAATGTCCCCCACCTCCCCCGATATCTGGTCAAAGTTCTGATGGAGGTGTGAGTTGAAGATCAATCTGACAGGTTCTTCTGCCAGACGTTCCCAGCAAACCCTCACTATACATTTGGGCTTGCCTGGTCTGACTGGCATCTTCCCCCACCACCTGATCCAACTCACCACCAGGTGGTGATCAGTTGACAGCTCAGCTCCTCTCTTTACCCGAGTGTTCAAAACACATGGCCGCAAGTCCGATGACACGACAACAAAGTCAATAATTGAACTAGGCCTAGGGTGTCCTGGTGCCATGTACACTTATGGACATCCTTGTCTTCAAACATGGTGCTCGTGATGGACAAACTGTGGTTTGCACAGAAGTCCAAAAACTGAACACCACTTGGATTCAGATCAGAGAGGCCATTCCTCCCAATCACACCCCTCCAGGTCTCACTGTCATTGCCCACGTGAGTGTTAAAGTCCCCCAGTAGGACAATAGAGTCTCCAGGAGGAGCACTTTCAAGCACCCTTCCCAAGGACTCTAAGAAGGCTGGGTACTCTGAATTGCTGTTCGGGGCATAAGCACAGACAGCAGTCAGGACTTGTTCCCCAACCCGAAGGCCTAGGGAAGCTACCCTCTCGTCCACCGGAGAAAACCCCAACATGCAGGCAACGAGTCGAGGGGCTATGAGAAAGCCCACACCCGCCCGCCGCCTCTCACCATGGGCAACTCCAGAAAAGAATAAAGTCCAGCCCCTCTCAACGAGATTGGACCCAGAGCCCAAGCTGTGTGTTGAGGTGATCCCGACTATATTCAGATTCAGATTCAGATTCCTTTATTGATCCCAGGGGGAAATTGCAGGTTTTTTTTTTTCAGTAGTATCTAGCCGGTATCTCTCAACCTTGCGCACCAACTCAGGCTCTTTTCCCGCCAGTGAGGTAACGTTCCAAGTTCCAAAAGCCAGTTTCAGCAACCGAGGATCAGAACGCCAAGGCCCACGCCTTCAGACACTGCCCGATCTACTGCCCCTCCCATTGGTGGTGGGTTGATGGGAGGGGGGACTCATGTAACTCCTTCGGGCTGGGCCCGGTTGGGCACCATGAGTAAATGCCCGGCCACCAGGCGCCCCTCCCCCAGGCCTGGCTCCAGCGTGGGGCCCCAGTAACCCTGTTCCGGGCAGGGTAGACAAGTTCTGTTTTCATCTTTTGCTCCAGACAACATAGCTCCTAGGATCATTCAAGCACGCAAACCCCTCCACCACGATAAGGTGGTGATCCATGAACGTACGGCAGCTTCTCTGTGGGGGGGAGATTTTCAAACACAGGACATGTTTTGGTGATTTTGGTAAAGAATTCTGCTCTAATGTGAATAAATTTGGTACATTCAGTCAGAAAGTGCAGCTCTGTCTCAGGCTTATTCTGCTGGCACTGCTGGCACGGCACAGTCTTTGATCTTTGGGTAGCCAAGACTTCCTCTGTCTGCCCATCTCTATGGCCAGATGGTGCTGACTGAGTCTGTACTTCGTCAAGGTAGACGGGTCACTCAGTGTAGTCAGGTAATCTGCTATGCTGTACTGACAATTTAGGGCCAAATAACATTGCATTTTGCTCTGTGAGTTTGACAATAGGTGAGATAATTCAGTTTGAGCTGTTTTGTAATTTGGTCCAGTCTAATTAGCTTTCCTGGTGTGTTCTGGTCCTGAGCCTGTGAATTGTTAGTGTGTGTTTCAGGACCAGCTGAGCGAGGGGGCTGTTGTCTTTGCTCAGCTCTTGGTACTGCATGTCTTTATAATGATATGAGTTGGGGTTGCTGTCTTTCAGATGTGTCTAAAGTTTGATCACCCTTTTTTGTATTTTTATAATTAATGGAAATCGGCCTAATTCTGCTCTGCATGCGTTGTTTGTTGCGTTTCTGTGCACCTTTAAAATAATTTTACATGGCTCTGCATGCAGGGTCTCAATTTAATGTTTGTCCCATTTGTGAAATTCCTGATTAGTA